>NC_064807.1:32196627-32201658 GCF_023721935.1 Panthera uncia
ATATATATATATTTCCTATATATATATATATATATATATATATATAATATTTCATTAAAAAGACAGACTAGTGAGGAGCAAACCTCACTTCTGCCTGTTCACTCCTTCCCACCTTGAACATTGCTAGGTAAGGATGTGCAAGCATCACAGGACAGGATGAGATGTCTAGGAGAGTTGAAGACATTGCATCAATACCTTTGCTACATTTGATCCAATCCTAGAACCATCCACTTATGAAATTCCTGTCAAGTGGGATTATATAGATCTCTTTTGTTTGATTCACTTTTATCTGGGCATTTTCTTACCTGCAGCATAGAGAATTTTGATACCTAAGATATATGTGGAATGACAAGCCACACACTCCCTGGGCACAGCTAGGGATGCAGTGATACCTATAGCACTAACAGCAGGTCCCTTCCTTTTTTCTTCCTCTTAAAAAACCACATTAGAATGAAAGTAAGGGTTGACTTTCAACTCTGTTGACATAGTTGCATGAACACTTCAAACTTGTTCTAATTTAGAAAACAAAATTATTTCAAATTTTGTCACTTTGAAATACAAGTAACAAGTGATGTGGGACACACCTTATAACTGAATGATAAGCAGTGTACTATAACACTGCGTTTGACACCTCTGATACAAGACAATTACCTCACAGATTTTGCTTGTCAAATTAGCCTTGTAGATAAGGATTCTAATTGGTCTAGTCCAAAGGTTAGTAGACCTCTGTAAAGAGCATCATAGTAAATATCTTTGGCTTTGTGGGCTGTATAGTTCTCTGCCACAACTACTGAACTCTGCCTTTGCATTGTGAAGGCAGTTACAGCCTGTCATTAACAGTCATGGCTGTATTCCAGAACAACTTGGTTTACAAAAATCAACAGTATGCTGATTTTGGCCCATGGGTTGTAGTTGGCTCACCCCTTGTTTTCTGCCATTCTCCCCCCTTATCATTTCATATTCTCTGTCTAGCATTTGAAAAAATGATCCCCCTTTTATAGATGAAGAATTTAAAGCTTAGAGAAGTTAAGTGATATGTCCATGAACAAGTCACATGGCAATTTGGGATTCAACCCCACTTCTGGTTTGCTCCCGAGCCTGTGATCATCCCTAGTGCCCTGACACTGTACCACATTTGGGTTCTTTTCTGCAGATCAGAACAGGCTCATGTTGGAGCGGAGCCAGAAGTCCATTTTGGTGGTAAAACAGAGGCACCCAAAAGACTCCTTGTGAAGAATGAAAGTTCAATCTGATTATTGAAATTTGAAGAGCTGGGTTATGGTCCTTCCTCCAACTGGGAATTATTTTCTCAATTTATTTCTAGAAATAAGAAGGGTGTCTTTTCTCCTATCTTGGACCTGTCTAGCTAGTATCTTTTCAGGTTTGTCAAATGCTGACATGGGCTCTGCCTTTGAGTGTCAGCCCAAGGAAACCAGCTGCCCTTGCATGCTAACAAGACAACATTTTTCTTGGATCATTTGTTCTTCAACCTGGGCCACCTCTGAGCCCATTTCTGACAAAGACTCTCCTTCCCCACAGGCCAGTTCCTCTCCTACAAACTCTGAAAGGGCCTCTGAAGCCAACACTGTTTACCAATTTGTTCTTAAAAGTGTCAGAATTGTAATCAGACGAGGTCAAGCAACAATTCTCACAGCTGTTATAAAACATTGCTAATTGCTCTACAGGCTTAATAGAAAACACAGCACTGAAGCCTGGAAATGGTAATTATTGTGACTCAGGTTTCTTGGCCTAAATTCCCTAGTTGCATGTTCCTTTCCAGGCAAAGGTGGTGGGGGTGGGGGAAGCAAAACATGAAATATCCCAATCCCAATTGTGATAATAATAATAATAATAATAAAATCATACAAAGTACTGATGACATAAATAGTCTCCCTGATAATTAAACTTTGGATCCTTTGTCAAGAAGGCAGTCTAGATCTCATGAGTAGAATGAAACTGAAGATTTAGATTCTCTACCTCATGTTAAGAAATATTGATTGCAGCCCACAAGAAGGCTTTCACTTAACCACATTTTAAAAAGCTTTCATAAATATTGCAATAAAGTGAAATTCATTGCTAGTTAAACTCTAACACCGGCATGAGCTTATTTATCATCCAGATGACTGAGCTGCTGGGAAGAGGAAACAGAGAGACAGTAGGGGATTTATATAGCACATCTTGAAATATCTTTCTGCAAGGTAATAAAGGCCATGCTCCATATTCGCATCTAAAGGCCAATAAACAATTTTCAGAAAAAGAAAAATAAAGGTGGTGGAAATAGAGTACACTGGGAAATTCTATTTACACTATAGTCAATTATTGCAGTGTTCAGCTTTATTAGAAACTTTTTTTTTCCCATTAAGCATAGCTTGTCAGAAATCCTATACCAAGGGAATAAAATGTCAGGATGGTGTCCAAATCATTATAGCATGTTCCTCATAACAGATTCTTACTTCTAGAAACTCTAAATGATTTGTGACAGTGTTCATGGCATTTGAAAGTAAAATTAGTCAAGTGAGATTTTTTAATGAAGAATCTTTGATAGGAAGAGCTGTTTGAGTTAAGCCTGCTGACACATGTACCTGAATTTTTTTCCTGCCCCATGCTTTCATTCACAAAGTGAAAAGTCCTGTCCAAATCCATGCCATGTGTTGTTTTCAAATAGGACACTGCTTAAATAAAGTTTATATCCCTAAAGACATCAAAATAAAAACAGTTTAAAAAGAAAGAGAGGAAAAATTATTTGTAAAGAATGCAATTCCCATTTCATTTGAAGTACCATTAACTTTAAAGGTGAAATGAAATATAGTCAGTGGAGAAAATCAGATTAGAGAGAAAACAAAGACAGAAAATGTAAAACAGAGAGAACATGACATACAAAAAAAACCCAAAATTGACTGTACATTCATTTTCTAGAGGCCATAAATTTTTCTCTGAGCTCCTTAGTTTCCCAAACAAAAAAAGGTAAATAGTCACATGATTCTGGGCCCATAAAATAAAACTAATATAAAGCAATTGTGCATGATAGACATAAATTTTTGGTACTATGACAGAATGGTGAGAAGTTTGTCCTATGAGATCTTATAAAGAGAAAATTGTGTTGAATGATAAAATGTATCCTCAAAAACATTATGAGAGTAAGTGTAGTAAGGTATCTTATCAAGCTTGTTCTCATAATATCTCTCAGTCTGGGTAAGTGTTAAATTGGTACAGCACACTTCAGCCAATTCAGCAGCTGTACAAGAGGAGGGCTAAACCTCTGTTCTGTAACTGATGAAACTATGGTTTGTCTTTGTTCCTGTTGCTCCCTCTTTCTGTTGGCCCTTTTACCTGGTGTCTTATTTTTCATATTTGTTTTATACAGTCTCTTGGGTTCACCAAACAGAACCTGCCATAGGAAATACAAGTAGAGAACCTACTTTCCTTATAGAGTGGTGGTCATGTTGGGTCTTAATTTACACACACACACACACACACACACACACATATTTATATATATATATATATATATATATGCACATACATATATATCTGGACCTTTAGGAAGTCAAGACAGGCAGCTAGGGTTCCTGGGTATACAAGTGTCTGAAAGTTTAGCCAGTACAGCATAGTCCTGGCTTATGCCTGCCATCCTGGTATAATTACAGTAGGGCCCCTTTCATGCTTAGAGATATCTCAGTTTGGAAGCTAAGTAACATGATCGATCACCTTACCTCTGGATGCACTAGAGTCAAAGGAGGGAACCTAGTGATGTTTCCAATTAGTTCCCCCCAGGCCAGTGGGCCAATTACTGGGGAACATATCAAAAATTTCATGACAGAAGAAATGAAATAGTTAACCTACAGGATCAAAGCTACCTTTGAATATACCTAAAGAATTGGAGTCACTGGACAACTAAATTATCTATATCATATCAGACGTTAAGTCACTTTCCACTTGGAACAGAAAGAGCTCTGACATTGATGGAGATATGAGAACTTGGATCCAGCAGCTATTTAGGAAGTGCAGCACCATTTATAGCATCATCAACACAAGAGGAGAGGGTGGTAGTGAAAGGTGGCTGAGATAGGAGCAGTGACATTTAATGTCTGAAAGCAAGATCAGAAAGGGCATGAGCCATGGGGGATATTATGGGAAGAGAAGAGGAGAATCGCTTTCTTGAAACTATATACATTCTACATTACTACTTAAGGTAAGAACTATACTTAGTGCTACTGATTTGAGTGTGTATGTGTGTGTGTGTGTGTGAGAGAGAGAGAGAGAGATAAAGAGAGAGAAGCATTGAGAATGAGATATAGAACAAAAATAGAAAGAGAAAACTGGGGATTGGAGCAATGACAGCTTGCTGGTGATTAACTTGGAGACTCAGGAACAAAAGTGAGAAAGGCAAACATCTCTGTGACTACCAACCAGGCTGAAGGGAGGCAATTGCTAGAAATGGACTTGATTTTATTTTTTATTTTCATTTTCATTTTTATTTTTTAAAATTTACATCCAAATTAGTTAGCATATAGTGCAACAATGATTTCAGGAGTAGATTCCTTAGTGCCCCTTACCCATTTAGCCCATCCCTCCTCCTACAACCCATCCAGTAACCCTCAGTTTGTTCTCCATATTTATGAGTCTCTTCTGTTTTGTCCCACTCCCTGTTTTTGTATTATTTTTGTTTCCCTTTTTTTTGCATTTAAAAAAAAAAAACTACATCCAAATTAGTTAGCATATATTGTAAAAGTGATTTCAGGAGTAGATTCCTTAGTGCCCTTTACCCATTTAGTCCATCCCCCCTCCCACCCACAACCCCTCCAGTAACCCTCTGTTCTCCATATTTAAGAGTCTCTTCTGTTTTGTCCAACTCCTTGTTTTTATATTATTTTTGTTTCCCTTCCCTTATGTTAATCCGTTTTCTCTCTTAAAGTTCTCATATAAGTGAAGTCATATGATTTTTGTCTTTCTCTGGCTAATTTCACTTGGCATAATATCATCCAGTTCCATCCATGTTGTTGCAAATGGCAAGATTTCATTCTTTTTGAT
>NC_064807.1:32201758-32224627 GCF_023721935.1 Panthera uncia
GTGTGTGTGTGTATATATATATATATATATATACCACATCTTCTTTATCCATTCATCCATCGATGGACATTTGGGCTCTTTTCATACTTTAGCTATTGTTGATAATGCTGCTATAAACATGGGGGGGGCATGTGTCCCTTTGAAACAGCACACCTGTGTCCCATGGATAAATGCCTAGTAGTGTAATTGCTGGGTCATAGCATAGTTCTATTTTTACTTTTTTGAGGAACCTCCATACTGTTTTCCAGAGTAGCTGCACCAGCTTGCATTTCCACCAACAATGCAAAAGAGATCCTCTTTCTCCGCATCCTCGCCAACATCTGTTGTTGCCTGACTTGTTAATGTTAGCCATTCTGACAGGTGTAAGGTGATATCTCATTGTGGTTTTGATTTGTATTTCCCGGATAATGAGCGATGTTGAGCAGTTCTTCATGGGTTGGTTGGCCATCTGGATGTCTTCTTTGAAGTGTCTATTCATGTCTTTTGCCCATTTCTTCACTTGATTATTTGTTTTGTGGGTGTTGAGTGTAATAAATACTTTATAGATTTTGGATACTAACCCTTTATCTGATATGTCATTTGCAAATATCTCCTCCCATTCTGTCAGTTGCCTTCTAGTTTTGCTGATTGTTTCCTTCACTGTGTGGAAGATTTTTATTTTGATAAGGTCCCAGTAGTTCATTTTTTCTTTTGTTTCCCTTGCCTCCAGAGATGTGTTGAGTAAGAAGTTGCTGTGGCCAAGATCAAAGGGGTTTTTGCCTGCTTTCTTCTCAAGGATTTTGATGGCTTCCTGTCTTACATTTAGGTCTTTCATCCATTTTGAGTTTATTTTTGTGTATGGTGTAAGAAAGTGGTCCAGATTCATTCTTCTGCATGTCGCTGTCCAGTTTTCCAAGCACCATTTGTTAAAGAGACTGTCTTTTTTCCATTGTATATTCTTTCCTGCTTTGTCAAAGATTAGTTGGCCATACGTCTGTGGGTCCATTTCTGGGTTCTCTATTCTGTTCCATTGATCTGAGTGTCTGTTCTTGTGCCATACCATACTATCTTGATGATTACAGCTTTGTTGTAAAGCTTTAAGTCTGAGATTGTGATGCCTCCTGCTTTGGTTTTCTTTTTCAAGATTGCTTTGGCCATTAGGGGTCTTTTCTTGTTCCATACAAATTTTGGGATTATTTGTTCTAGCTCTGTAAAGAATGCTGGTGTTACTTTGATAGGGATTGCATTGATTATGTAGATTGCTTTGGGTAGTATCAACATTTTAACAATATTTGTTCTTCCTATCCAGGAACATGGAATCTTTTTCCATTTTTTGGTGTCTTCTTCAATTTCTTTCATAAGCTTTCTATAGTTTTCAGTGTATAGATTTTTTACCTCTTTGGTTAGATTTATTCCTAGGTATTTTATGTTTTTTTGTGCAACTGTAAATGGGATAAATTCCTTGATTTCTCTTTCTGTCACTTCATTGTTGGTGTATAGGAATGCAACCAATTTCTGTGCATTGATTTTATATCCTGAAACTTTGCTGAATTTATGAATCAATTCTAGCAGTTTTTTGGTAGACTCTTTTGGGTTGTCCATATAGAGTATCATGTCATCTGTGAAGAGTGAAAGTTTGACCTCCTCCTGGACAATTTAGATGCTTTTTATTTCTTTGTGTTGTCTGATTGCAGAGGCTAAGACTACCAATACTATGTTGAATAACAGTGGTGAGAGTGGACATCCCTATCTTGTTCCTGTCTTTAGGAGGAAAGCTCTCAGGTTTTCCCCACTGACGATGATATAGCTTTGGGTTGTTCATACTTGGCTTGTATGATCTCCAGGTAGGCTCCTTCTATCCTTATATTCTTGAGGGTTTTTATCAAGAAAGGATGCTGTATTTTGTCAAATTCTTTCTCTGCATATATTGAGAGGATCATATGTTTCTTGTCCTTTCTTTTATTGATGTGATGAGTCACACTAATTGTTTTGCGGATATTGAACCAGCCCTGCATCCCAGGTATAAATCCCACTTGGTCATGGTGAATAATGTTTTTTAATGTATTGTTGGATCCGGTTGGCTAATGTCTTGTTGAGGACTTTTGCATTCATGTTCATCAGGGAAATTGGTCTATAGTTCTCCTCTTTAGTGGGGTCTCTGTCTGGTTTTGGAACCAAGGTAATGCTGGCTTCATAGAGAGAGTTTGGAAGTTTTCCTTCCATTTCTATTTTTTGGAACAGTTTCAAGATTATAGGTGTTAACTCTTCCTTAAATGTTTGGTAGAATTCCCCTGGAAAGCCATCTTGCCCTGGACTCTTGTGTTTTGGCAGATTTTTGATTACTCATTCAATTTCCTTACTGATTATGGGTCTGTTCAAATTTTCTATTTTTTCCTGTTTCAGTTTTTGTAGTATATATGTTTCTAGGAACTTGTCCATTACTTCCAGATTGCCCATTTTATTGGCATATTATTGCTCATAATATTCTCTTATTATTGTTTTAATTTCTGTTGTGTTGGTTGTGATCTCTACTCTGTCATTCTAGATTTTATTTATTTGGGTTCTTTCCTTTTTCTTTTTGCTCAACCTGGCTAGTGGTTTATCAATTTTGTTAATTCTTTCAAAGAACCAGCTTCTGGTTTCATTGATCAGTTCTACTGTTTTTTTTGGTTTCGATAACATTAATTTCTGTTCTAATCTTTATTATTTCCTGTCTTCTGCTGGTTTTGGGTTTTATTTGCTGTTCTTCTTCCACCTCCTTAAGGTGTAATGTTAGGTTGTGTAGCTGAGATCTTTCTTCCTTCTTTAGGAAGGCCTGGATTGCTATATACTTTCCTCTTAGGACTGCCTTTGCCATGTACAGAGCTTTTGGGTTGTGGTGTTATCATTTTCATTGACTTCCATATACTTCTTAATTTCCTCCTTAACTGCTTGGTTAGCCCATTCATTCTTTAATAGGATGTTCTTTAGTTTCCAAAGTATTTGTTACTTTTCCAAATTTTTTCTTGTGGTTGATTTTGAGTTTCATAGTGTTGTGGTCTGAAAATATTCATGGTATGATCTCGATCTTTTTGTACTTAACTTAGGGCTGATTTGTGTCCCAGTATATGGTCTATTCTGGAGAATGTTCCATGTGCACTGGAGAAGATGTATATTCTGCTGCTTTAGGATGAAATGTTCTGAATATATCTGTTAAGTCCATCTGGTCCAGTGTGTCATTCAAAGCCATTGTTTCCTTGTTGATTTTTTGGTTAGATGATCTGTCCATCGCTGTGACTGGGGTGTTGAAGTCTCCTACCATTATGGTATTACTATTGATGAGTTTCTTTATGTTTGTGAGTAATTGATTTATATATTTGGGTGCTGCCAATGTTTACAATTGTTAGGTCTTCTTGGTGGATAGACCCCTTGATTATGATATGAGGCCCTTCTTCATCTCTTGATACAGTTTTTATTTTAAAGTCTAGATTGTCTGATATAAGTATGGCTACTCTGGCTTTCTTTTGTTGACCATTAGCATGATAGATGGTTCTCCATCCCCTTATTTTCAATCTGAAGGTGTCTTTAGGTCTAAAGTGGGTCTCTTGTAAACAGCATATAGATGGATCTTGTTTTCTTATCCATTCTGTTACCCTATGTCTTTTGATTGCAGCATTGAGTCCATTGATGTTTAGAGTGAGTTCTGAAAGATTAATTTATTGCCATTATGATGCTTGTAGAGTTGGAGTTTCTGGTGGTGTTCTCTGGTCCTTTTGAATCTTTGTTGCTTTTGGTATTTATTTATGTTTTTATATATATTTTCATCTTTTCTCCCCTCAGAGAGTCCCCCTTAAAACTTCTTGCAGGGCTGATTTAGTGGTCACAAACTCCCTTAATTTTTGTTTGTCTAGGAAACTTTTTATCTCTACTTCTATTTTAAATGACAGCCTTGCTAGATAAAGAATTCTTGGTTGCATATTTTTCTGATTCAGCACACTGAATATATCATGCCACTCCTTTCTGGCCTGCCAAGTTTCTGTGGATAGGTCTGCTGCAAACCTGATCTGTCTTCCCTTGTATGTTAGGGACTTTTTTCTCCCTTACTGCTTTCATGATTCTCTCCTTGCTTGAGTGTTTTGTGAATTTGACTATGATATGCCTTGTTGATGGTCAGTTTTTTGTTTTTTTTTTTTTTTTTTTTAATCTAAGGGGGTTATCTGTGCTTCCTGGATTTTGATGTCTGTGTCTTTCCCCAGGTTAGAAAAGTTTTCCACTACGATTTGCTCACATAACCCTTCTACCCCTATTTCTGTCTCTTCCTCTTATGGGACCCCTATGGTTATGTTATTCCTTTTCAATGAGTCACTGATTTCTCTAATTCTTAAATCATGATTTTTTGCTTAAATCTACCTCTTTTTTTCTTCTTCATTATTCTCTATAATTTTGTCCTCTATATCGCTGATTCTCTGTTCTGCCTCATCCATCCTTGCTGCCGATGCATCCAGTTGTGTTTGCAGCTCAGTTATGGCATTTTTCATTTCAATCTTGTTTTTTTTTTTACTTCTTTTGCCTGTGCAGAAAGGGATTCTAATCTATTTTCAACTGTAGCTAGTATTCTTATTATCATGATTCTAAATTCTGGTTCAGACATCTTGCTTGTATCTGTGTTGGTTAAATCCCTGGCTGTCATTTCTTCGTGCTCTTTCTTTTGGGGTGAATTCCTTTGTTTTGTCATTTTGAAGGGAGAAAAGATATTAATGAAGTAGAAAAATTGAAATTAAAAAAAATAAAATTAAAAAATACTAAAATTGAAAATTACACACACACACACACACACACACACACACAAACACAAATTGAATAGACGATGCTGTATCCTAGGAGTGTTTTGGTCTGTGTTGAAAGTGGTTTGACAGATTAGAGGAAAAAAGGGGGGAAGAAATAAAAAGAAGGAAATCGTTTGAGAATTTGAAAAAATGAATACACTGAAGTAGACTAAAATGAGATGATGAGGGTAAAATAGAATTTGAAAAAATATACACAAAAGTAAAGAATATAGTAGAAAAAAATTAAAGAATAATATTTTTAATAAAAGTTAAAAATAAATGTGAATTTTTTTTCTTTTTCGGTATTCAAGAAAAAAGAAAATAAACGTAATAGAGAAAAAAGATTAAAAAAAGAAAAAAAAGGAAATCGTTTGAAAATTTGAAAAAGTGAATACACTGTAGTAGACTAAAATAAAATGATGGAAGTAAAATAGAATTTGAAAAAATTTACATAAAAGCAAAAAATATAATAAAAAGTAAATAAAAATATTTTTAATAGAAATTTTTATTTTTTATTCTTTAATTTTTTAATTTTTTAATTTTATTTTTTATTTTTAATTTTAATTTTATTTTTAATTTTATTTAATTTTATTTTTTAATTTTATTTTTTATTTTTATTACTTTTAATATTTTTAATAGAAATTAAAAGTAAAAATGAAGTTTTGCTCTTTCTGCATTCAAGAAAAAGAAAAGAAATGAAAAAGAAAAAAAAAGAAAGAAAAAAGGAAATTGTTTGAAAATTTGAAAACGTGAATACACTGAAGTAGACTAAAATAAAATGATGGAAGTAACATAGAATTTGAAAAATTTTACATAAAAGCAAAAAAATATAGTAATAAAAATTAAAGAAAAATATTTTTAATAAAAACTGAAAATAAAAATGAATTTTTTCTTTCTGTATTCAAAAAAAAAAGTGTAAAGAGAAAAAGAAAAACAAAAGAAAGAAAATTGAATAGATGAACCTGCTAACAGACTGAAGTAGGACTGAAGTTACTCCGTTTTCCCCTAGAAGTCAGTCTATGAATCCCTTTGTAGTCCATAAACTAAGCAGGCAGTAAGACTTGTGTTCTTGAAGAGCAAAGTTGGCCCAGTTTGGTGGGGCTCAGTGTAACAGCTCTGCTCTCCACTAGATGGCGCTGCTATCCTACTGGGGTGGATTGTTGCAGAGCTCTTAGGTGCATATGCGCAGGTGCAGGAGTGGTGAAAATGGTGCCACCCAGCTACCCAGTCTGTTCTCCCAGATCAACAATCGCGCATGCATCCTCTGTCTTCAGCTTTCGGCCACTTCCTGCTTTTTCACTCTCTGTTACCAGGCCCCAGGCAGTACCTCTTTCCCAAGTTTTGTCTCAGATGTGGCTGTTTTCCCTGGCCCCTTACTTCTGAAGGACTGCAGCTTTGACCCATTCTGCCCCTCTGTGGGAGGGTCTCACAGAGCAATGGCCAAATGAGCAATGGCCGAATGTCAGTTGCACCCAGGAACTCTTGCTGGACCCTGCTGCTGCTGGTGCCCCAAGTCTGCAGCCTGGTGCCAGTCTGCACCAGAAAATTTGCAAGACACTGTAGCAGCAGTGTTTCAGGGATTATGGAAAATCACAACACACATCTGGCACCAGGCTTAACCCTTAATGACCTTGTTCCAGCACCAGCGAATGTTGCCATTTTCTGGGGTCTGCTAGGACCAGGTGGCTTCAACATTCTCTACCAAATGTCCTTCTAGCAGTGGAACCACTTTTTCCCATGTGGCCCAAAGGAACCTCCCAGACCCCACTTTGTTCCTGGGGATTCGCCCTTCCCACCAGAGCACTGCCAGGTAGCGAGCTATGGAGTTGCAGCCTTTGCACTCCCCTTGTTTATAGTCTTAATGGAATTTAAACCCTCTCCTTTCTCCCTTTTTAGTTTAGTCCCTACCACTGTTTCCAATTTTTCACTTTCTCTCCAGCTGCTTTTGGGGAGGGGTGCTTTTCCCATATTCTTCCCCCATCCCCAGTCTCCATCCTCTCTCTGCCTGCAAAAACAGTTCCCTACCCTCCACGTCTTCTCGCTCCCCAAATTCACCTCTCTGCACCATGGACCTGCTGAATTCTGTGGTTTAGGTTGTGCAGATTGTTGTGTTAATCCTCCAGTTTTCTAGGTGTGTAGGATGGTTTAGTGTTGGTCTGGCTTGTTTCATGGACGTGAGGCACACAAAAAACTTCCATGCTGTTCCGCCTTCTTGACTCCTCCTCCCTGGACCTGACTTTAAAATCAGCTCATCAAACAATGCAAGAAGGTAAGAGGAAATAATTTTGCCATTTTATTTAGAACCCTGTGTTAAAATCCTGTTTTTTCAAGTGTAAATTTACTTCCCTGTTATCAACCAAGAGAAAGGGAGAGAGATGTAAAAACTGAAATAAGTAAAGGTATAAATATAGACCCTAAGGGTGGGGCGTACTTACATGGAGACAAGTGATCTTGGCCTAGATAAAGCAAAGGACATGATTTGTATATGTAAATGAGGACAAAAGCCTCAAAAATCTACTTAGTAAACATCTGGAAAAGTAGATGTTTTTTGGGCTATTTCTTTTGAAGGACTTTATTGTGTCAAAACAATTATCTAGGAGAAATCAGATGCAAGTCTTCTAGCCTAGGTGAACAAAAAATTTGAATTTACTTAGCTCATGTGGTGTAGGAACTCTAGACAAGAAATTAACATTAAAAAACATATCCAAGAAAATTGATCAATTAGGGATTATGGCAGAAGGAAGTGAGAGTGGTTCTGTGAGACATACTCAAAAGTACAGGGCTGATAGGACTCCCAAAGGTAAGCAATACATAGTGAAATTGATTTCACAATGAAACAACAACAACAACAGCAACCACCAAATCTGAGTTCACAGATGGTGTGAAAGAGGATAATCAATACTCTAATATAAGGGAAATAATAGAACATATTAGAATAAAGAAATAAATGAAAGACAAGAAATTATATTAAAAATGGGAGCAAAATAGCAGAGTATTAGTAAATGGGTAGGCAAAACACACACACACACACACACACACACACACACACCAGTTTTGAAAGGAACTAAACAGAAATTGTAAAAAGAAAAAAAAATACTATATGAAATTAGGAACTCCATGGGTGAGTTAAATGACAGATTAAATACAACTGAAGGAAGTTGAGAGAATTGGGAGATCAATATGAGGAAATCACCCACAATACAAATCTCAGAGACAGAAAAAGCATATAGGAGATCTGAGGGAGAATATGAGAAAGTATAAAGTGAATCTAATGTTAGTTCTTATAGGATGGGGTAGAGAGAGTGAAGAAGAGGGTAAAAAGATAACATTCTAGAAGGAATTTTCCATACTTGAAAAAATAAGTGAATCCTTCAATTGACAGGACATCCTTAGTCCTGAACAGGATAAAAACCTACACACAGTGTGAGAAACTAGAAATATCAAAGAGAAAGATCTTAAAATAAATCAAAGCAATAAGAAATTTTCTCTGACAGAGGAATCATAACTAGATTGGTATAGTTCTCAACAGTGGCAGTGGATGGCAGAGCACAGCAGGATAATATCTTCTAGTTTTCAAGGGAAGCTATACCTTAGACTTTAACAAGGAATTACTAAAAGATGCTCTTTAATTAAAAAAAAAGAAGATAAAAAAGTAATAAACCCAAAAGGAGTGGCAAGCAAGAAAAGATAATAAGCAAAACAATTGTAAACATATGAATAAATCTAATAAGTCTTAACTGCAAAAATATAAATCTTGTAGGAGATACTCTTTTTACAGAAAGAATTATTAAAACTCAGATGGAACCAAAATACTGAAAAACAACACGGTAGAAAAGGGAGAAATTTGAAATGAAAGCATTCCTAAGTCCTTGTATTATTTAAAATGGGAAAGAAGAGACTAGCTGGAAGATGGCAGCATAGGAGGATGCTGGGCTCACCTTGTCCTGCTGATTGCTTAGATTCCAACCTACATCGGCTTAAATAACCCAGAAAACTGCCAGAAGACTAGCAGAACAGACTCTCTGGAGCCAAGTGTAGACAAGAGGCCCACGAAAGAGGGTAGGAAGGTCAGAGAGGTGGTGCATGCTACACAGTCTGGAGGAAGGGAGCCAGGGGGTAGAGCAGCAGCCCGCCAGACAAGGCAGAGCTCCTGAAGTCTGGCTTGCAAAAGTGGAGGGGCTGGACTGCGTGAGTTCTGACAACCAGAGGGACTTAACATTTGCAATATTAGAAGTCAACACCTCTGCTCTCAGAGAGTGGGGAAGACAACAGAACACCGGGAGGGAGAGTGGTTGAGTCCCAGAAACACAGAGCTCGGCAGGGGAACAAAGGAACTGGCAAGTGCCATTTCCCTCTCCTATCCCCCAGCCGAAATTCCAAAGGGAACCAGTTTCCATCACCAAACTTGCTTGCATGGAGCAAACGCCCAATGCTGTGCTTCTGTGGATCCATCCCTGCAATGGGTCTGCCTCCCTCCTGGTGCTGCAGGACCCCTCCTGCAGGGGACCACTGAGGGCAAAGCTGGCTAAGCATGCCCCTACTGCAAAGAGAAACCTGTGCAACTTGAGGATCCACCCTGGCTGATACGCCCTTGGCCTGATCCCATTGAAGCAGCACCACAAGCCTGGGAGTGTGCAAGCAGCCCAGACAGGGGCCACACCATTCTACAGTGAGTCCTGCCCCTGGGAGAGGGGAAGATAAGGTACAGACAAGTTTGACTATGACCCTAGCAGTGGGCTGGGAGCAGACATTGCATCTGACTGCGGTCCCACCCACCAACACAAGTTTCTCTGGACAGAACAGGGGAAGTGCCCAGCAGTATGGAGCTACCGTTGGGACTACCCAAAATGACAAAATGTAAGAATTCTCCTCAAAAGAAATTCCAGGAAGTAGAGACAGCTAACAAATTAATCAAAACTGATTTAAGCAATATAATGTAACAAGAATTTAGAATAGTCATAAAATTAATTGCTGGGCCTGAAAAAGGCATAAAGGACAGAAGAGAATCTATTGCTACAGAGATCAAGGGAATAAAAAATAGTCATGATGAATTTAAAAATGCTATAAATGAGGGGCAAAATAAAATGGAGGTGGCCACAGCACTGATTGAAGAGGAAGAGGTGAGCATAGGTGAATTAGAAGATAAAATTATGGAAAAACAGGAAGCTGAGAAAAAGAGATAAAATAATCCAGGATTACAAGGGGAGAATTAGAGAACTAAGTTACACAATCAAACAGAACAATATCCATATCATAGTAATTCCAGAAGAAGAAGAGAGAGAGAAAGGGGCTGAAGGTGTACTTGAACAAATCATAGCCAAAAACTTCCCTGATCTGGGGAAAGAAACAGGCATTGAAATCCAAGAGGCACAGAGAACTCCCTTCAGACGTAACTTGAATCGATCTTCTGCACAACACATCAGAGTGAAACTGGCAAAATATAAGGATAAAGAGAGAATTCTGAAAGCAGCTAGGGATAAACAGGCCCTAACATACAAAGTTAGACACTTAAGGGTAGTAGCAGCCCTATCTACTGAAACTTGTCAGTCCAGAAATGAATGGCACAAAATCTTCAATCTGATGGACAGAAAAAAAAATATGCAGTCAAGAATCCTTTATCCAGCAAATCTGTCGTTCAGAATAAAAGGAGAGATAACGGTTTTTGCAAACAAAAACTGAAGGAATTCATCACCACCGAACCAGCCCTACAAGAGATCCTAAGGGGGACTCTGAGTGAAATATTGCAAGGACCAAAAAGTACCAGAGACATCCCTACAACATGAAACCTACAGACATCACAATGACTCTAAACCCATATCTTTCAATAATGACACTGAATGTAAATGGACTAAATGCTCCAACCAAAAGACATAGGGTATCAGAATGGATAAAAAACCAAGACCCATTTATTTGCTGTCTACAAGAGACTCATTTTAGACCTGAGGTCACCTTCAGATTGAAAATGAAAGGATGGAGAACTAGGTATCATGCTACTGGAAGTCCAAAGAAAGCTGGAGTAGCCATACTTATATCAGACAAACTAGACTTTAAATTGAAGGCTGTGACAAGAGATGATGAAGGGCATTATATAATAATTACAGGGTCTATCCCTCAGGAAGAGCTAACAATTATAAATGTCTATGCACCGAATATGGAAGCCCTCAAGTATATAAAACAATCACAAACATAACAATCTTATTGATAAGAATGAGGTAATTGCAGGGGAACTTAATACTCCACTTACAACAATGGATAGATAATTTAGACACAGAATCAATAAAGAAACAAAGGCCCTGAATGATACATTGGATCAGATGGACTTGACAGATATATTTAGAACTCTTCATCCCAAAACAACAGAATATACATTCTTCTCAAGTGCACATGGGACATTCTCTAAGATAGATCACGTACTGGGTCACAAAACAGCCCTTAATAAGTATAAAAGAATTGATATCATACCATGCATACTTTCAGACCACAGTGCTATGAAACTTGAAATCAACCACAGGAAAAAGTCTGGAAACTACCAAAAGCATGGAGGTTGAAGAACACCCTACTAAGGAATGAAGGGGTCAACCAGACAATTAGAGAAGAAATTAAAAATACATGGAAACAAATGAAAATGAAAATACAACAATCATAACACTTTGGGATGCAGCAAAAGCAGTCCTGAGAGGAAAATACATTGCAATCCAGGCCTATCTCAAGAAACAAGAAAAATCCCAAATACAAAATCTAATAGCACACCCAAAGGAAATAGAAGCAGAACAGAAAAGACACTCAGCAGAAAAAGAGAAATAATAAAGATCAGAGCATAAATAAACAATATGGAATCCAAAAAAAAATAAATAAATGAAATAAAAAAAAAACAGTAGAGCAGATCAATGAAACCAAGAGTTGGTTTTTTGAAAAAATAAACAAAATTGATAAACCTCTAGCCAGGCTTCTCAAAAAGAAAAGGGAGAGGACCCAAATAGATAAAATCAAAAATGAAAATGGAATTATTACAACCAATCCCTCAGAAATACAAGCAATTATCAGGGAATACTATGAAAAATTATGTGCCAACAAACTGGACAACCTGGAAGAAATGGGCAAATTCCTAAACACCCACACACTTCCAAAACTCAAACAGGAAGAAATAGAAAGCTTGAAAAGACCCTTAACCAGCAAAGAAATGGAATCAGTTATCAAAAATCTCCCAACAAATAAGAGTCCTGGGCCAGATGGCCTCCCAGGGGGAATTTTACCAGACTTTTAAAGCAGAGTTAATACCTATCCTTCTTAAGCTGTTCCAAGAAATAGAAAGAGAAGGAAAGCTTCCAGACTCATTCTATAAAGCCAGCATTACTTTGATTCCTAAACCAGAGACCCAGCAAAAAAGAGAACTTCAGTCCAATATCCCTGATGAATATGGATGCAGAAATTTTCAACAAGATACTAGCAAATCTAACTCAACAGCATATAAAAAGATTATTCAACATGATCAAGTGGGATTCATTCCTTGGCTGCAGGGCTGGCTCAATATTTGCAAATCAATCAATAAGATACATCATATTAATAAAAGAAAAGATAAGAACCATATGATCCTGTCAATAAATGCAGAAAAAGCATTTGACAAAATTCAGCATCCTTTCTTTAAAAAAACCCTTGAGAAAGTCGGGATAGAAGGAACATACTTAAACATCATAAAAGTCATTTATGAAAAGCCCACAGCTAACATCATCCTCAATGGGGAAAAACTGAGAGCTTTCCCCCTGAGATCAGGAACACGACAGGGATGTCCACTCTCACTGTTGTTGTTTAATATAGTGTTGGAAGTTCTAGCATTGGCAATCAGACAACAAAAGGAAATCAAAGGCATCCAAATTGGCAAAGATGAAGTCAAGCTTTCACTTTTGCAGATGACATGATATTATACATGGAAAACCTGATAGACTCCACCAAAAGTCTTCTAGAACTGATACATGAAGTCAGCAAAGTCTCAGGATACAAAATTAATGTACAGAAATCAGTTGCATTCTTATACACTAATAATGAAGCAACAGAAAGACAAATAAAGAAACTGATCCCATTTACAACTGCACCAAGAATCATAAAATACCTAGGAGTAAACCTAACCAAAGATGTAAAAGATCTGTATGCTGAAAACTATAGAAAGTTTATAAAGAAAATTGAAGAAGATACAAAGAAATGGAAAAACATTCGTGCTCATGGATTGGAAGAATAAATATTGTTAAAATGTCAACAGTACCCAAAGCAATCTACACATTCAATGCAATAGCAATCAAAATTGCACCAGCATTCTTCTTGAAGGTAGAACAAGCAATCCTAAAATTTGTATGGAACCACAAAGGACCCCGAATAGCCAAAGTAATATTGAAGAAGAAGACCAAAGTGGAAGGCATCACAATCCCAGACTTTAGCCTCTACTACAAAGTTGTAATCATCAAGACAGCATGGTATTGACACAAAAACAGACACATAGACCAATAAAATAGAATAGAGAACCCAGAATTGGACCCACAAAAGTATGGCCAACTAATCTTTGACAAAGCAGGAAAGAATATCTAATGGAAAAAAGACAGTCTCTTTAACAAATGGTGCTGGGAGAAATGGACAGCAACATGCAGAAGGATGAAACTAGACCACTTTCTTACACCATTCACAAAAATAAACTCAAAATGTATGAAAGACCTGAATGTGAGACAGGAAACCATCAAAATCCAAGAGGAGAAAGTAGGAAACAATCTCTTTGACCTCAGCCGCAGCAATTTCTTACTCGACACATCTCCAAAGGCAAGGGAATTAAAAGCAAAAATGAACTATTGGGACCTCAGCAAGCTAAAAAGCTTCTGCACTGCAACGGAAACAATAAACAAAACTAAAAGACATCTGACAGAATGGGAAAAGATATTTGTAAATGACATATCAGACAAAGGGCTAGTATCCAAAATCTGTAAAGAACTCACCAAACTCCACACCTCAAAAACAAGTAATCCAATAAAGAATTGGACAGAAGACATGAATAGACACTTTTCCAAAGAAGACATCCAGATGGCCAACAGACACATGAAATGATGCTTAATGTCACTCATCATCAGGGAAATACAAATCAAGGCCACACTGAGATACCACCTCACACGGGTCAGAGTGGCTAAAATGAACAAATCAGGAGACTATAGATGCTGACGAAGATGTGGAGAAAGAGGAACCCTCTTGCAGTGTTGGTGGGAATGCAAACTGGTGCAGCTGCTCTGGAAAACAGTGTGGAGGTTCCTCAAAAAATTAAAAATAGATCTACCTTACGACCCAGCAATAACACTGCTAGGAATTTACTCAAGGGATACAGGAGTGCTGATGCATAGGGGCACTTGTACCCCAATGTTTATAACAGTGCTTTCAACAATAGCCAAATTATGGACAGAGCCTAAATGTCCATCAACTGATGAATGGATAATGAAGATGTGGTTTATATATACAATTGAATACTACTTGGCAATGAGAAAGAATGAAATCTGGCCATTTGCAGCAACATGGATGGAACTGGAGGGTATTATGCTAAGTGAAATAAGTCAGTCAGAGACAGACAGATACCATATATTTTCACTCATATGTGGATCTTGAGAAGCTTAACAGAAGACAATTGGGGAGGGGAAGAGAAAAAAAAAGTTACAGAGAGGGAGGGAGTTAAACCGTAAGAGACTGTTAAATACAGATAACAAACTGAGGGTTTATGAGGGGTGGGGTATAGGGGAAAGTGGGTGATGGGCATTGAGGAGGGCACTTGTTGGGATGAGCACTGGGTGTTGTAGGAAGCCAATTTGACAATAAATTATAATAAAAAAGCAAGCATATCTTACAGGAGTGCAGAGGGAGGGTTCAGTGAAAGGAAGCTTACTACAAAGTTTCACAAAAGCCAGATCAAGGCAGTCTGTGTCAAGATGGACCCAGCTCTCACCTTTCAAGGTCTTTTCCCCTTATTATAATAGTAAAAATTGCACTCAGGGTGGAGATTTAACATGTTAATTAGACATGTAATGCACCAAGAAGCATGGCCTTTAAGTGCGCAGGTGCTAATAAATCCTGTCTCTACATGCTTAGGCATCACCCTTTTCCCATCTAAGTTCCTTTAAAAAAACTCTCCCTGGCCTCTCCTCAGAAAGCCAGCCTGAGGACACTTTCCCTTGTGCTGCTTCCTTTGTGCTGGAGTTAGGGTCCAGTAAAGCCCTGCCTGGAACTCTGTTGGGCTTCCAGTCAATTTCTATTGTTTAAGACATCTCAGGGGCCAGTAACACAGGGAAATGGTTAATTAGATTTTAGTTATCCATGCAATATTAAGAAAGACAATCTCTTTGTGTAGTATTAACTTTTTTTCTCATTTACATTTTTCCTTTTTCTTTGAGTATACATGACTTAAAGTCGAGCCATAGTATACATGAGTATACATGACTTAAATCATGAGTATACATGACTTAAAATCGAGCCAGACTATAAATAGTTAACAAATAAACAGAGATTGAAAAAAATTCCATATAATAATCAGAGTTAATATTTTCTTTGTCTTCAGCATTTTTGTTTGGGGAGGTTATGGCTAGTGTTGATCTGAAGGCCTCCAAAGTTCTGAATTTACCTCATCCCTTTGGTACATATGTGAACTTTCCAACTCTTTACACTTGCTTTTCCACGTTGGTGTCTCTTCTTCCATTTTCACAGTATTTCCTCTTGCTTATGGCAGGAAGCACCATTTTTCCCACCAGGGGTATAATTCTACTGGGAATAAGCTACTTTCCCATTCTTAGTTCTTGCAATGCTCCTCGTGTTTGCAGCTCTTTTCATTTGGACTGGTTCTTTCATTTCCTACAGTTCTTGTTTCTTGAGGAAACCCAGTTTCCTGATGCTTGGGTCAAAGGAAAGTATAAGTATCCACATAGTTCTGCATCCAAACGGTCTCTTCTCTGCAATTGAACAACCATACTCTACTGAACATGGGCTTCTCAATTTACTTGTTCTATAGAGTGCAGGGTGCCCACTCAACTTGGAACCTTCCTGAGAGTTAACTGGGAACCTTTGCCTTTCCTCTTTATTTCCCTAGTGTTTTATTGTGTTATCTCTGTCACAAGAAATCTGGTTTGGTTTCCATGAAAAGGAGTCCCTCAAGGGAATAATTGAATAATAGCGTTGGAAGAGACTTTAAACCAGTGTTTTCTAACATTTTTTCACATCATGGCAAATGTATAAAATGAAGGTCATTTTACAACACATTGGAATAAACAGAGAAGCATGCTTGAGGCTGGGAATCCCTAGTCTAGAGGCTCTTGCTGTACGAGACTGTGCCCAGTCACCATGAGGGTTGGTGAAAATCTTGGCACACTTGTGACCTATTTGACATATATCAGAGTGCCATGGCACAGCAGTTGGGAAGCTTTGCCTTAAAGATCAGCCACTCCCTCCATACTCAGTCCCTCTGCTTTATAGATTATGAGACGCATTCTTGGACTTCATTGGTACCATAGGCTGAGACTTTGAGCCAGTGATCTGGGGAAATGGAAGAGCTGGGGAATGGAAGGCACTCTATCTCCTCATCTTCACTCATTCATTTAACCTTCTATTTAGAATTTTCTAATGTTTTTCTTTCCCCCTAACAAATACTTGTCTCATTATGAGGACAGACTCCAAGCTGCTTTCAAAATTAAGTGGGGGAAAAGTGGATCTGTTAAATCCTACAATGTTCCTCATGCTGGCATTTTTCATAAGGTAAAGCTGTTGTGTTTTTTTCTTATAGATTTGGTAGCAGAAACTAAAGATTTGTCTCAGTTGCAGGTCTTGGGTATTTATACAAAGTACACACTTCATGCAAAATACTGAGATGAACTTCCTGTGAGAAGGAAAAGCTAACAATGATCCACTTAGGATTACCAGGCTCACAGCATTAGTTAAAAAGACCACATGCCCTCTGCCCCTGACCAAAGTGCCTGCTCTCAGGGCCAGAGGGAAGGTACTCAAAATAACTGATATAAACCCAATGGCAGTTCTCAAATGGCTATTCTCATCTTTTCCTTCATGCTCTAGAATACACAGAAAGCAAAGCTAAAATTCCTCTCTGGAGATCCAGTCATTGGACAAGGGACTTCAGCTTTTGCAAGCATCACTTGAGGATTTTGAGGTGCATTTCAGATTCCTTGCCTTTAAAAATAGACAGATGATAGGCAGAGGAGCAGGGGAGGAGGTGTGAGTCTCAGGCTTCAAGTGAATGAGATCATTCTGCAGCCTTCCCATTTCCCAGACTGCAGATGTCACAAGGTGAGAATGAATCCTCAACTTGTTCTGGTTTCCAAGTTACAATCCCTCTGTTTTTTTCCTACTCCCCTTAGGGAATTTGTGCAGTCTGCAAAACCACTTGACAGACAATCATTCTTACAGGCAGCAGACACACACATTACCCCACTGAAACTCTCTTACCCAAGAGTTGAAAGCTCTTATGCATAACAGGTTTAAGTATAAACATGTGTTTTTGCCATTCATCACTCCCCCACCACCCCTTTAAAGAAGCCATATGTGATCATACTCTGGGAGGCAACACAATCTACAGCAGGTGGGCTCTTTAATTGGCCTGCTAGGGAAGTAGCTGAAGTTGGGTTCAAAAGGTACTGACCTTCTGGGTTTGGTTAGCAGGAGTTTGTGAATGGGGTTATAAAATCTAAACAGAGAGCTGGCCTGCCTCTCAGACCCATAGGGGAACAGAGGAAGCCAATGTGAATATTTCAGGGGAAGTGATAGAATGTGAAGAGGTTGTGATGTTGAAGGCCAACAATATTTAGCTGCAAAAATACTCCTATTTATCCCAACAGTCTCATGGATGGCTCCATGGGTTCACTCTGGACCTTTGCATTCTTTCATTCATCATCCTTCCTGGAACACACTAGGGTAGGGCTGACAGTGACTGAGCACAGGAGGCTTGGGTGTGTCAGCTAAGCCACCAAGGTTAATGGCAGAGCCAGCACATTCTTGCTCTCATATCTTGGTTGTTCCTGTTTTGATCAGAAACTAAATCATAAAAAGATAATGTCAGAGCAGTGTCTACACAGCAAAGAAAAGTAGTGATAAGGTGATGGCTGATAAGTTTTATCAAAAGCAAACTCTGTAATTCAAGTCCAAATTATCCTTTTAGGTAGGTTACATCATTGAAATTAGCTGGATGATGAACAATTTGCTTTGTACTCTTGGAGAATCAGCTTATCTGTTGTGAATGCTTTCAAGACGGGATTCCTAAAATTAATCAATTCAACTAATATTTATTGAGTGCTTGCTCTATGCAAACAAAACAGTGAGGCAGATTCAGGCCTTGCTCTCAGCAGTGTGGTCTAGAAAAAGAAACAGATTTGTTACCAGGTCATCTAAAGTTTCTCTGATAGTTGTTATGGGAGTACATAGAGGGAATACCAAAACCAGTCTTGGTTGCAGTGGTCCATGGTGGTAGAGGGTAGTTTGGGAAGGTTTTCTGGAGGAATAGTTAAGCTGAAATGTGAAGGATAGAAAAGAGTTACTTGGTTGAAGAGAGAGGAGAAAGGATGTTCTAACATTGGGAGTCTGCACAAGTGTCAGGAAGAAGAAACAGGGAAGATGCCTCTCAGGACCTGAGAGTTCAAATATGTGAGGCAGAAGTAGTAAGGGACAAAATCATAAAGGATCCATGTGTCCAGTGGTTAGTTCCATTCTACTTAGAATGTAGGGTGGTTCCTTTTATCCTGGAACACTCCATTTGGGATTTACTCATTTTGTTTCTGTGCCATGTTTCTAAAGGTCTGTCCATTATCTTAGTGTAAGGAGATATGCATTAATGGTTTGGGAAAAGGGACATTGGTTAACCACTTTTCTTAGAAAAGGAAAATATGAATCTGATGGAGACATCTGAAACAAAGATAGAGGTGAGAGATTTTGGATATCCCCATTGTACTGAGACAGGCAGAGATTCTCAGGATGAGGCAGCAAGAAAGTTTCAAGTTTTTAATAAGCAATCATTGTCAAGAATTTAGCTCAGTCTCTACTTTATTGTATCACATTTTCAGATAACATGCTAGTATTAATTTGTGGAGAAAAGTATTAAGGATAAATGATAAGCTTTCCAGATGGTTATAACATTAATTGGCATGAGTTTTATGTAAGTTAACCACATTTTTGCAGTTTTTCTCCCTCTGCTTTTGTTAGTGCTTTAGGAAAAATAATCATTGTTATCATTGGCAGGTTTCCCAGATTCCACCTATAGTTTAACAATCACAACAATAACAGCAATAATAATACCTAATATTAGTAGAAAACTGTACAGATTACAATACAGGTTTATAGGCTAGCATTCTTACCTCTTTCATTTCCATGACACATCTCACCTACATGTACATGTGATTAAAAGATTGGTCCTAGATCTAGTTTCTTATAAAGTGTCCAGGCCATAGTAACATATTTAAACATGTGCTGGATTTGAAACCAAGGTCAGTGGTTTTTATTTTCTCACCTAAAGGTTCTGTTTCTCATTATGGCAAATTGTTGGCTTCTTCTGTTATGTCTTTGAGAAGCATCAGTTTCTATTACATTGCCATTATTTGCAAAGCCTCTGATTTACCCCAGAAGAGTAGAAAGGAAAAGAATGGTTTAAATCTTCTGGGATATGAAGTTATTTTTACCAATATCTTTGAACTTTCTATGATTCCTTACTAGGACTAATTACATGAACCTTGTAACCATTTAAAAGAACAGAAAAAAAAAAAGGAAACATGCTTTATTATTACTATATATGGACCATTCACTGAACTATATGTTAGGCATGTGAGAGAGATTATTTTAATCCTTACAATAAGGCATCAGGTAGTTCTGTATTTCCATTTTTAATGAAACACTTTCAGAGATTAATTGCTGACATCTATACTGCCATTGGAATTGACACATGTGGTTTCCAAGCTTCTTTCCATCATACCATCTTCAAAGTTTCTCACTCCAAGGTGACTTGTTTCAAATCATCCAGAGCATTTGATGTGCTAAAACTTATTGGAACCTCTGAACATCAGGTTGGAGGCTGCAGAACTAGAGCAAAGGGAAATGCAAAATTGCTCTATTAAAATGACAAATATTCCAGATGTAGCTAATTAGTATGATAACCTATACGTAAAAGAGAATTGTAAAATTAGTGAGATCAGCCTTGCAATGCCATTAACCATATTATAACTCTTCCCATGATTTTCCCCCCACCATGAAATGGTCTTGCAAATGCCTGATCTCAATTTGCTTTATCATATGGTGTAGCTTGTCAGTGCCACACACTACTGTGAATACTGTGGTTCTCACAGTGGGATATTTTTTATCTCTGCAAATTGGTAAATTAAAATAATTTCACCTAGGGCGATCTTGCACCAAAAATACGCTGGTGACCTTGACAGCAACTCTATTTTTTCCTTTTCGCTTGCTTTTCCATAATTTTCTTTTTCATTTCTTTTCTGAATCACCTATTCAAAGATATAAAGACTGAGGCAGATTAAGAGGTCAGTCCTGTTTATCCAGGACTGATTTCTCTAAGAGGTAGGTTACCAGAAAGGGAAAAAAAAAAAAGCTTTATTTGACGGAAGGCTGAAGTCAGCAGACAGCGGTTAGAGCTAAGCCATTACAGTTCTTCTAAGAAGGAGCACTTGAGGACCAACAGGTTTAGAAAAGCTCGGAGAACAGAAGCACAAATTACTTCTACAAATTAGGCTAGAGACACTCAGTACATTCATTGGTTGCTATGAAACTAACATGAAGGAAGAAAGGAGCAAAGTCAGGTTCTGTGATGGTGGAGAGTGTTTGGGGAAGGTGGCCAGTTTGATCAGGTTGGGGCTAGCAAATGATAGAACAATTGCTTGGAACTCTGCCTTCTGCTTCCTCTTCATCTCTCATCTAAACATTTCTTCCTCCGTTCTGTACATTTCTACCTTAAAGCCTTTTATGGCAATTCCATCTTCCGAAAGGATTTCAAATTTGAGCCAGAAAGCACCTCGTGCTGGAGGCAAAAGTTCTAATTAATGAACTTGGGTTTTGTGAAATGTATGTGGGAAGAGGAATTGATTTATACAAAATACATTGTTGACCTGTGATATATACATAGCCTGTGATGTTTGCTATCATGTTTCATGATACATACATAGCCTGTGATGTTTGCTATCATGTTTCATGTTTTCTGATTTTACTTTGAGTTCAATTTGATTTGTCACAGTTCAAGAGGACAGAATATACACAGTGTCTGTTACATAAGGGGCTCTCAAATGAAGGAAAGGTAAATGAATAGGTAAATTGATCATGCCTGAATACAATTCAGATATATTAAGATAAGATGAGATCTTGTTTTAATCATAAATTAGTAATAAAACATAGTTTGTAGGTCAAAGATACAAGCATCCATTCACTGACTCACTAACTCATCAGATCATTCATTCATTCATTTTACACATGGTAGTCATTTTATAAAAACCTATTTTGTGCTTGCCCTTGAAATTACATATTCTAGTGGGGACAATCAGTATCAATTTATAAATTCATAAAAAATGAAGGTAATTTTCAAGATTCTTAGATGGGTGATATTGGGTAATGCAGTTATTAAGGAAGACCTGTTTAGGGACACTTGCAGGAAAAGAAGGAGCCATGCCAGAAAGCCAGAGGCAGAGAGTTCCACAGAGGTAGTTTGTCAAATGCTTTTAGGCAGGTGGGAGCTTGTGGTGTTCTAGGACTGAAAGAGGAGAGCATGACCAGAGTGGGCTGAGCTAGAGGAGGCCTGGCCTGGGAGGGGGCTGGACAGTGGAACACACACCAGATTCTGCAATGTTTTATAGAGAGACCCCACTTACCAGCACATTGTCAAAATTCATTTGTAAGATCATTGAAGGGAACTTGGAAGACATTTCCTCATAGAAAGAACATCATATATGATTGTCAGCTAGGCAGCCTGCAAAAATCCACTTAACTTGTAATATCACTACAGCCAAACCACCAAAGAGTATAGTTTCAGTAGAAAAAGCATAGTATAATTTGTGCAGTGAGAAGACTCCCTGTCTTTGTACTTCCAAAAGCTCCAGCACAGACCTCCTCCATAGTGATTCCAGGTATGATTTGACTATTGTTCAGATCGATTCCTATTCTATCAGTAGTTTTTTCTGTTATTTTGTTGTTGTTCTGTTTTGTTTATAATCATTAAGAATACATATGTAGTTTTACCAAGTGTCTTCTTCTGTTATTTTGTTGTTGTTCTGTTTTGTTTATAATCATTAAGAATACATATGTAGTTTTACCAAGTGTCTTCTTTTTGTAATTATTAAACTATGA
This sequence comes from Panthera uncia, assembly GCF_023721935.1. Classification (NCBI taxonomy): domain Eukaryota; kingdom Metazoa; phylum Chordata; class Mammalia; order Carnivora; family Felidae; genus Panthera; species Panthera uncia. The sequence continues at coordinate 32,223,889 of NC_064807.1, forward strand.
TGGTGGAGAACTTTTTGTTAACAAAATGGGGATGGAGGTGTTATTTCAATAGCTACCTCCTAGGTTCCTTGTTCTTATACCCCAACTTCCTTCATAGTTGGGGTCCCTCATCTTCATCTGTGGCTCAGCATAAATCTGAACCCAATTACTAAGTCTGCCAGATGTAGCAAATAAAAATACAAGATGTCCAGTTTAATTTGAATTTCAGGTAAAGAAACAATTTAAAAATACGTGTTATGATATTAAATTACTAATACTAAAAAAATTGTTATCTAAAGTTCACATTTAAGTGGTCATTCTGTCTTTTATCTGGCACCCCTAGATAATCATGCTCTCAGGTGGAATGTAAGACCCAGGCCAGGAGGAGGCCAGGAGGCCCTAGCTTTACTCTTGCCCCTCTGCAGGCTTTCCCTGGGCTCACTCAGTAACTGGACCATGACTTATTCTCTCATTCTTGAATGACTCTTGATTCTTTACATGATGTCCTCATTCTATAAAAATTTGGGGTTGGCCCTTCCTACTCATGCGTCAAGGACTGGAATCCTATACCCAAATAAAATTCCTTAAGTGAGTCCCTATCATTTGCCTCTAGGCTTCCCTGATGCCTTTATGTGCGGGGGGGGGGGGGGGGGGGGGCGGCGGGGGGGGTTCATAAAGAGAAGAAAAAAAAAGAAAGGTGGGAGAAAAAAGAGGGAGGTTATTTTTTTTCGTGTTGTTTCTTTGGTAGAATAGTTTTTTT
>NC_064807.1:32224727-32259512 GCF_023721935.1 Panthera uncia
ACAGGCTTTGAAAGTAAAGGCAAGTTGAATTCCTTGTGCTGCTCTTCATGTGTGAAAACTTGTATTTAATGTCTCTGAGCTTCAGTGTTTTTAATCAGTATAATGGAGTCATTGTAATAAGGTTATAGGATTGTTTTGTGGGTTTCATATGGTAGTTGCTCAATTAACATGAAAGATTTTCCATCGGCCATGATTAGACAGTGGTTTACTGCTAGATCTCTTTATACTGTTTGCTTTTTAAACATCCTCCTATTGTCAGAAGCTGGGGATTCCCCAGCACCCAATAGATTTAGGGTTCTGTGAAGTCCTCTATGGGTCTGATTGGGTTCCTCAGTATTGAGGATAAATGTTTGCTAAATCAGTGAACACAATACCTCACCCACTTATTCTGTTTGCCTAGTTTCTGGGTCCCAGCCATCTAATAATTCCTGTCTCCAGATATGGTCTCACTCAGCACCCTAATATCTCAGGCTTCTGTGGGCGTCCCTCCTCCACCAGTCCTTAGTGATCAGTGGCTAGTTGGAGAGTTGATCAGGCTGATCTTCCTGCAGCAGGAGGGGCCCTAACTCTCCTCCCAAGACTCTCTCCCAATCCAGCAAAAGATGTCTGTCCCATCGCTGGGTTTTGTTTGCCTATGACCTGTGCACCATTTCAGCTTAAGTCAGTTCTACTAATGTTTGCTTAGATCCAAGTGCCCTTCTGCCACACTTTTGTGGCCCCTGTAACCGGGTCCCATAAGCCCCTCCTCATTCATGTGCCATGCTTGGCTGGGAAAGCCCAGAAGGCAGCAGTGTTTTGCCTTTTTGTGTCCATTGTAGATACTGTAGGTTTTCACATACTCTATGTCCAACACTGTCCCAAACGTGATTCTGCAATGTGCTTTATGACCAGCTACACCTTGCCTATTTGATGTCAGCTCTCTGAGAACAACCATTGGCATTTTTAAAACTTGAACTTTTATTCATGGCTCTAAGGTCCTACTCCTTAACTCCAAACTTCTTCCCTAACCAAGACAACAAGCTATTAGTGATGCTGGCAGTGTGGCTGTCACCTTGGTGCTGTGTTCTCAAGCTAGGAAACTTTGGGGAATATGAGAAAGGCAGTTTGGGCTATTTATCTCACTTTAAAATCTTTCTTGGCCTCTTCCTTTTCCTGGAGAAAGAACTCCCAGGGGGGGAATAGGCTCACTTCCTGCTCTTTAGCCCTCCCCTCACTTCCCACTCCTTTCTAACATTGTTTTGTCTTCTTTTGTTTTTTAATGTGATAGAAGCTAAAAAAACAAACAAACAAACAAAAAACAAAAACAAACAAACAAACAAAAAAAAAACAAAAACAGAGCATCACATTACAGCTTTGGGGATTAGAGTGTAGAAAAATAAATTCTACAACTTGGTCCCCCAAACAATGAAAATAACCTCAAACTAAACCTCTTGTCCTTTTATTTCCCAGTCAGAAGCAGCTAACTTTCCAATTAATGTTTAAAACAGTTAAAAGTTATCCCTCTAGGCAATTCTACCCAGAGATAGCTTCTAGCTAAGTGTAGCTGCTAATTTGCATATAAAGACTTCTTTTAATTACTCCCTAAAACCTGAAATTTTTACAAACTCTCTCTGACATAAACAGTTACTCTATCCTATTGTAAAAGAATCCTGTGAATCTCATTCTAAGGCAGTGTCCTGATCAGGAATCTTCCACAAAAATGCCCACCCCCAACTGCCAAATCTGCTTTCGAGCTCTTCTGAACCTCTCATATTACTTTTTCTAGGACCTAGTAAAGGTCTTTACACCTAGAGCAAAACTCGCCAATAAGTTTTTTTCGATTGGATCAAGGCCTTTTACTTCTTTCCGTGTCCAGTTTGATCGTAGTTGTTCTCTCAAGGTCTTGCAACCTCAGTACCAATGACGTTTTGGATCAGAGAATTCTTTGTTGTGGGTGTTGTGGGTGTGGCTGCCCTACACACTGCAGGCTGGTTAGCAGCATCTCTGAACTCTATCCTTTAGATACCAGTTTCACCCCTCAGTGGGACAACCAAATATGTCTCCAAGCATTGCCAAATATCCCCAAGGGAACCAAATCACCTCCCGTTGAGAAATACTGGTCTAGTTGGACCTAGATTAAGTTGAATAGGAAGAATTGTAAGAGGTAAAGGGGAGAAAGCCCATCTCTTGGTACATAGTTTTGCTTTATATCTTTTGTAATTTAACTGCTTCTCTCCTCCATTCTGCTTATCTTGAATATCTCTGTTCCTAATATAGCAGAAGTGAGTGCCTGGAGATACTAGGACATTTGTTCTTAAGAGACCAGGAAAATCAAATCCAAAGGATGTTTCAGAATGAGAATTAAGAGTCTGGAATAGAAATAGAGAATGAATATATCCGCTCAAATGTAACTTCCCCACAGTTTCCCTTGGAAACCCCTGTTTAGGAGAGGTTTATATCCCTATGCAACTATAGTGAGAATAATACATCTTAATTAATTATGTACTATATTCTGAATTTTCTTGTCACATAGGTTTTATCAGTTAATCTTCTTAGTACTAAACATTCAGGTGAATTCAATATTATTATGGCCACTTCATGGAAAGATAAGAAGGAGCAGACTCAGAAAGAAGAACTAACTTGTCCCAGGTCACCCAGACCTGGGGCAGACCTGGTAAGGGGCAGATATGGGTTTCAAATGATCTGCAGATTACAAAAAAAAATACTTTTTTCATACATCAACATGTTCTTTATTATGCTGATTTTGGCATTGTCAAGGCACAGGTGAAGATCTTTGCCTAAGATAGTTTTAAGTAGTCAGCTCTCATTTCAATATGCCAGGAGATAATATGCAAACCCTTAGGCCAGTTTTTGTAAACCATTTTTGTAAAGTGGTTTTTGAGTGCTACTGAGCCTTTGTGGTTATCTGGTTAAGGACTCTTTTGACCCACATAGTTAAACTGTTTTTCCACAGTTAGCATTGTTCATTATCTTCTGTACTTTTTGGCATTAGAATAAATAAGTCCTAATAAAGATAACCCCATAAATTTTGCAGAGAATATATGTTTGACTGAGAACATATGTTGGAGGAGGTGTACTTGCTTACTATCCAAATGTTTAAACAGTGATAATAAAAGAAGCTGCCGTTACGTTATGTTGTGGAGCTAATGTTTATAGCGTTAATTTCCAGTGGGACATAATAGAACCTTGCAAATAAGGGAAGAATATTTGTCAGCCTTCTTTTTCTATGCAAGGATTATAATGAAATAATTATTCTTGTTTCCTTTCCAGCATACAATTTTGAATAAAATTATGGAACCACTGACGTTCAGAACTGCAAGAGTAATTGGCTTCAAGTCTAGGTCAGCCACCTACACGCTGTGTCACCTCAGAGCAATCACTTAACTTTTTGAACCTTAATTTTCTCATCTTAAAATTGGGATAATATTGGGGCACCTGGGTGGCGCAGTCGGTTAAGCGTCCGACTTCAGCCAGGTCACGATCTCACGGTCCGTGAGTTCGAGCCCCGCGTCGGGCTCTGGGCTGATGGCTCGGAGCCTGGAGCCTGTTTCCGATTCTGTGTCTCCCTCTCTCTCTGTCCCTCCCCCGTTCATGCTCTGTCTCTCTCTGTCCCAAAAATAAAATAAACGTTGAAAAAAAAAATTTAAAAAAAAAAATTGGGATAATATTACATATCTCATAAATCTGTCAGAATGAACAATGAGTAAATGTATGTGAAACTACAATGTAAATACTAAAATGTTACATGAATTTAAGTTCAGCAAATATATAATGAGCACCAACTATAGAAAACACTTCTCTATAGATGCAAGGATGAGTAAATAGAAACCCTTGCTTCAAGGAGCTCTTCCTCTCATGGAAAAAGAAGACATACAAACAAAAAACAGTATTGGAAATTATACTGCAAGCCCTATAAGAGAGGGCAACAGAAACAACAAAGGAGAAGGTCACAATGTCTGATGTTGAAATGCTTACAAAGAAGGAAATATTTGAACCTGGTCTTGGAAGATGATTGGGGTTTGGACAGGCAAAGAAAGGGGATGTTAATCCAATTCAGGAAAAGCACAAAAGCAAAAATGTAGGCATATGGGAATAAATGGAACATCTGGAGATTGAAATGTGTTTAGTGTAGTTGGGCAATAAGACTCAAAAACAGTAGGTAAGACTCATGTTCAGAAAGATCACTCCAGTAACAGGCAGCATGGGGTGTGGAATGAAACAGGGGAAGTTGACGTATGTGTTAACCAATTGGTCGGCCATTGTAATAATTCTGTTGGAAGAAGATAACAGTACCAGGGTTTATTGTGTAGATGAAAAACTTGAGTAATTTTGGAAATACGTTTTGGTTCTGGGCTATATTTCTCTGACCACAAACACATGAGATTAGGCAACATGTTCCAGATCCATGAAGATTATAGATGAGTAGGAGTTACAGAGATGAAGGTACTGGAAGGTGGGTGTGGAGTGTTTAAAAGACATTCTAGGAAGAAGGAACCCCACGGGTGGATCCTCTGTTGGTAATAATGAAACCACAAAATCAACAGCAGAACATAGAACAGGGAATGAATAATGAGAGAGAAGGCTGGAGATGTTGGCAGGGGCCAGATTACATGTGGCCCTGAATGTTCAAATTGAGAGAGGGTAGTGTTAGAAAGGAGGATCATATCATGCCTTGCTTTGAGGCAGGACTCAAACCTCCAGGTCACCGAATGATGGTGATTCTTTGGACCTTTAATAATAACCACTAAATTAGGCAATAAAAATCTTTTAAATGTAAGTCCAACAGTCACTTTCCAGAGCATCACATGGTTGTGCCAAAAAAGGTCAGATGTTTCTAGGTGTGCCTTAATGGCTCAATTTGTTAAGTGTCTGACTGTTGACTTTGGCTCAGGTCATGATCTTTCGGTTTGTGAGTTCAAGTCCTCAGTCAGGCTCTGAGCTGACAATGTGGAGCCTGTTGGGATTCTCTCTTTCTCTCCCCCTCTCTCTGCCTCCTCCCTGCTGGCATGCATTCAGTGTCTCTCTCTCTCAAAATAAATAAATAAAAACTTTAAGAAAATGTTTTAAAAAGATCAGATGTCTTTGCTGGGATTTCTCAGGAGTGTTCACTTGGAGATTATGTCACAGCTACTCTCTCAGCTCCCCTGACTCTTCCCTATCCAGAGCCACCACACTGCAAACGAAAGTAAGAGAGCTTGAGCTGGTTCCAAACTGTCCCCTTCTTTCTTACCTTTCTTTGTGCTTTGCTGTTGTTATTTTCAAAGTAGCGCATGAGGGCAAGATGGGGTGTTAGTCTTCCCTTGGAACACTAGCCGAAAATGGAAAATAAGATGCACTGTGACATTTTAGCTAAGAGACCTTTCTCTGGCTTTGGGAAAAGCCAGTTGAACAGGCACTCATTGTCACACAGCCGGAAGAAAACCACACAGTCCAAATGTCACCTCGGAGCTTGTTTGCTGTTACATTTTCAGTGTACATTTGATTATTCTTCCTTTTTATTTTTAAGGATAAGGGGTCAAAGCGACTGCAGCTCTGCCTTTCTTTTCATAAAAGTCTCCCTCCTTCTTCTCATAAAAGCCACCCACATGAGAGCAGGACTTGCATATCTTTTTCCTGTTTCAAATTGGCAAGAGTAAATTTGCAAATGCATCTGTACCTGAATGATGTGGATTCTCTTAAGCTTATTCTTTTTTTTTTTTTTCAGAGAAATTGACCTAAATTGTCAAAGAGATAAAACCACATTTTGGGCATTTCAAGTCCTTTGCTCTAAGCCCTAACTTCTAGTGCTCCCTTTCAATCTTTTACTTCTCATACCTTTTAAAGAGGCAAGATGATGGAAGCAGAAAGGACAAAAACTTGGGAAGTATTCAGACCTGCTTCTGCCTTGGCATCCTCATTCACTTACTGCAAAGCTTAGGTCAACTTTGTTAATCTTCAGTTTCCTCATTTGTTAAATGGGAATAATAACAGTACTTGCCGTATGGAACTATATTAAAGATTAAATAAGAAAATGTATGTAAACCATCTAGCCTATTGCCATTAAATGTTTTCAGAAGACTTCCTGACCTGGTTCAGGGTAATCACATGCAAGGCAGGGCTTCTGACAGAGCAGGAGTGATGGGCCTGTGGCTGGAGGAAGCATGGGAAGGTGTCAAAGACAGAAGAGCATGGTTCCCACTTGACTACTGTGCAAAGACCTGGGGATACATCAGGGATTCAAGCTAACAAGGTCCTGCCTCCCAAAAGCTTACCTTCCTGTGGGCTTCATGGAGACACTATGCTGCTCTAGGTGCTGGGGAGGAACCGTGTGGAGGGTAAAGGTGTTACCTCTCAATTCTGGGGCCTTGGGTTTCATTTCCAGCTTGTCATTTAGCAGCTCTGTGCTGTGGGCAACACATTTCAGCCCTTATGCCCCACCTACCTCATGTATAAAATGGGCAGCAGATCTACCTAACAGGCTTGTTGGGAGAATTAAATGATGCAATATTAGCTAAGATTTAACAGGAACTAACTTTTTTTTTTTCTGATCACATACCAGGCACTGTTCTAAGCATTTTACATGTATTAACTCATTTAACTCAGGACAATCCTGTGAAATTGGTGCTATTAGTGTCCTAATTCTATAAATGAGGTTACCCAAGTTTACTCAGGTTGTAGTTGGAAGAGGCAGGATTTAAACAACCTAATTGGCTTCCCAGCTGTGTTCTTAATTGTCTGCTGTCTAGACAGTGGCTCTCGAAGTGTGGTTCCTGGACTGGCCATTAGCAGTGCCTGGGAAATTTTTCAAGTGAAAGTGGCATAGAAGGGTGGGCCCTTTCTTGTTCTGGGGCTTTGGCAGAACTCCAGAAACCCTGATTGGAGTGCTGATGTTTACCTAGTAAAGAGTCTTTAAGCATTCATCTCTACATTTCCCCAGTATATTTCACATAGTAGGCTCTCAACAATGTTATTCTGCTTGACTGGTATTCACAGGGGAGCTGTGGCTAAGTGGTGTTCTCCCAGAACAAAAGCTGCCTCAGGCACTTGTGGCTGCAGGCTGAAGCTTGGCTGGTCCCTGGTTGGTTTTTGTCTCTTCATTCCTTGTTTAGCCCCTCACCTTCGAGAACAGGTCATTAACCAGATTTAAGAGGAAGACTTAAGAAGATGTTCCTCCATTCTCAGAGCTGTGGCCTCTTTGGTTTTTCTGCTCCCATTTGGGATCTCCCCTAGCTGTCTAGGAATACTAGTTAGCTAAGTGCTTGGCTGCAGATGCCTGGCTGGGCCACTGGGCAGAGATGCAGACACTTGGCAGGTGGGTTTCAGAAAATTCATTGCAACAGCTGTGTGGCCTGATTGCTCCAAGCCCATTATTCATTTTGCATAATTGTTGACCTTTCTGTCTGCACTCTCCATGGAGACTTTCAAGCCATTTTCCAGAGCACAGATGAATATCTGAAGTGCACAATAGCACAGGAGACTGTCAGCATCCACCTGTAATCCCTCTTGGCAGTGGAGTAGGGGAGATGGGAAAGGCCTACTTACAAGGGTAACTCCAGCTCCAGTGAGAAGCTCCAGGAGTCAGGTAGCTTCAGGAGGATTAGACAAAGGAAACTGATTCGGGCCACTTGTGGATGTTGCCTGCATCATTCTCAAATTCAGGTCTGACCATAACATCCCCTGATGACCAGATGTACAAAGCCCTTTACAATTGGGTTCCAACCCTCCTTTTTTAGCCGCAGCTCTTTGTGCTTAGCATAGTAACCCATATGTAAGCCACAACAGACTCTTGGCGATTCCCCAGAAAATCTATACTGCCTCATGCCAATGGGCCTTTGCACATGCAATATGCTTCTCCTAGAATGTCCCTTCCTTGCCTGCTAATCATCTTTACTGATACTTTTCAGCTGAATTAGTCTCTTTGTTCTCTGTCTTCCTATAACACCTTCCTCTATCGCCCATATTGCATTGTATTATGTCATTTCACACCTTTCTTTTACCCTCCTTGAGGAGCAAGGACTGGGTGATATTCAGTTTTTTATTCCAAATCCCTGGTATTTAATAAGCAAACTGTAAACACTTAAAAATAAATGAGTGAGAAAACAATGAATTCTTTTCTTAGGTGCTACAGACTTTCCTTGTTATCTGTGAGGACTCTATGTTATAAGCAAGAGAAACTCAAAGTAGTTTAAGCCAAAAATGTATTTCTTGGTTCATAATTGAAAAACCTTGGGAACAGCTTGAGTCAGGGTTCAGATCAAGTGGCCAGCAGACATATGTCAGTTCTGCTACCTCTAGGTGGTAGCTTTATCCACAGCCTAGTTCCCCTCATAGAATTGAGGTGGTTAAAGCAGACACTCATTCTACTATGGTCTGAGGAAGAGAGAGTGTTTCTTTTTCCAAAAGCCTATGCAAAAGTTTCATCAGCTCTGACTAGATTATGTGCTAATATCTGAAGTAATCCCTGTGGCCAAGGGGCTGGGCTAGGCAAAGTGGCTCAGATCAACCAGGATTACCTTTGTCAATCTTTTTCTATACAACAGTGACAAAAAGTGGGAGAAGAGAAATCAAAGTAATATTGCTGTAGAAAGAGAATGTGGATGCTGGCCAATAAAATGAGCAATTTTCACTTGGTATATTCAGTCCCGCAGGGACAATTCAAGAGAAAAAATAAACAAACAAAAACTTTTCAAAAGCTTTAGCAGTAATATTCAATTTTTGTGAACTAAATCCAAACCCTAAAGCAAAATGTACAGTCAAATCTTAGGCCCTAGAGTTTAAAAAGCCCTGGTGAAGCTTCCATTTCATAAATCACATGGTTGGGTTTTTGATTGTTAAATATTATTTTTTATTATAGTAGACATCAGATGTGTCATTCTTTCCTTTGGTTTAGGTGTATTTTCTCTTGCAATAGTTCCTAATTTTATGATTTGGGAAATTGTGTTAAAGTCAATGAGTAGAGAATTATTAGTTTCCAGACACAGATCTGTGCCTCAAATTGCTGACTGGGGTTTTAATCTTTTTTTCTTTTTCTATGGCCAAGTATCACCAATTGGGAAGGAAAATAAATCAGAGTTAACATGAAGAAATTTTTATCTTTTTAGCAGTAGTATGAAAATTCTTTTCTGGGGAAAGATGAATAATTTCAAAAAGGAGAGTTGGAGAGCATGTGCTGGAGTAGAGACAAGTCCAAGTGATATACAGGTCCCTAACATCCAGAAGAAGGAAGGCTACAGGGAGAAGGAAGAGGAGTCAGGCAAAGCCAGAAGAGGAAGAGGGAGATCCAAATAAGCAAAAGAGAAGAATTTACCAAAAGGAGGATCTTATTTTTGTGTGGGATAGAATATAGAACCAGTGACATGATATTCTTTCTCTATTTCTCTTAAGAAGTCTTCAGTAAAATCAATATTGTCCACAGAACTTTGGTACATAAAAGTTTTAGGAGGCATTCCAAAAAGAGCTGATGATTTCTTCAAGGTTAATATAAATTTCTTCTATAGGTATATACGATGACAGAGAAGTTAAGTGTAGATAGGAGTCAAGAGAGTACCCAGAGAAAAATTATTTGTAAAAGTCACCAAGAACCATTAGTCAGGTAGAGAGTCTTTATCAAAACTTAAAGGCAGAACTCTCGTAGCCACACACAGAGTTCAATATCTGGAACCATTTGTATAGAGTTTGTAGGTCAGGAACATACCCACAATAGAGGATAAAAACTTGAAGCAAGTCTTCCCAAGGTGGACTATTCCAACTTCAGAAATATTTAGTTTACAAACCCAGTAAAACCATCATGACCTGCCCAGTAAACCTTAGAAGAAAAGAGCATTGAGAGAATAGGAACTCCTTTCTTCGCCAGCGGTAGTGTCAAAGGCATTAGACAGGTTCTTTATCTTCCTCCTCATTCTTTTAATATTTTCCAGGTAGTGAGAAGGGAGAAAAATTTTAAAAAAAATAAAATTTCTTTTATAGAAGCCCCCTCTGTCTCTGTACCTCATTAATCCTTAATCCAGGATCAAAATTATCTTTTGGTTAAAAAGCAAAAACAAATAAACTGATAAGAGTTTTGAAATTTAAGTACAACTCAATGGGTGTATAGTCTGCATTTTGACATATCTCCAGATAATTGCACCATACAAACAACTACAACAATTGTCCATTCACTCACACCTTAATTCATCTGCAAGTTGGAGAGAAGTCAATTTTGAATCCAGAGTACTAAAGACAGACCATGCTACCCTGTTCTCAGTTCATCACCAATGATGTTTTCACTTTCTCTGTGGAGGGAAAGGACTGCCCAGGAGATAGAAGTAGGTTTCCTTCTTCCTGAAGTCACTATTATTTTTTGTTTCATTTTTTCCCCAGTGACTTAAAGGTTTCTTAGTTTTAGTCAACTTTGCACACAGCTCTGGGCTTAGAACACACCTTTCCTTTGGTTGTCTCTCTAGGTGGGGGATGAAGGTTGCTTCTGCCTCTGGATTTGGGGAAGGGGCTTAGACTTCTCACAGCCCAGTTGAAAGTCACTTTAAGAGAGAACTACTCTAGCAGTCTTATCCATGTTCCCCACGAAGATTTCATTTCATTAAACTCTAGACTTGACTCATTCAGCAAGGTCAGGAAAATGTTACCTGTGGCACTATTCCTCAACTCCACTGATGCCACCAATGTTTGATTTATGGCAGCTGAGCCTTTGTGAGCCTCAAAAAGGCCTTGCTGAGAAATGCCTCCTTCCTCTGAGATTAAGGGGCACTGATAAAGAGCTGGATGCGTGTTTGTGAGTGAGAAATGGAAACCTCCATCCATCATTTAGACTGAGACTGGGACTGTGGGTCAAGGGAAACTGCTCTTTTAAAAGAACAAAGAAATTTTTATAATTTTGATCTCTTTGTGTGTGTGTTTGTGTGTGTGTGTTGTTAAATCTCAAGCCTGAAGTTGTGTGTGTGTGTTTAATAGACTTTCTTTATTCTTCTTTCTTTCTTCTTTCTGTTTATTTTTGGAGAGAGAGAGAGAGAGAGAGAGAGAGAATCCCAAGCACTAACAGTGTGGAGCTCGATGTGAGGCTCAAACTCACACATGAACAAAGGCAGACACTTAACCAACTGAGTCACTCAGGTGCCCCTAGACTTTACTTTTTAGAGCAGCTTTAGATTCACAACAAAACTGAGAGGAAGGCTCAGAGGTTTCCCACCTACACCCTACCACCACACATGCATATCCATAATACATTGTAACAAACAGATCTTGGAATTTTAACCCTAGTTATCTCAGATAACTGGCCAAAAAAATATGAGAACAATTGTGGGATGTGGCGTATGGTTCCTGGGACATTGAAGCCCAGATTTCAAGACCATAACATATCTCTGAGAAACATGTCATTTGGGTTTCACAGAACTCATGCTTCATTGTGGACAAGGACCATGCCTGGGCTTAGCATTTCCAAATTCTAAACAGGTATTAATCTTCAAGGTTGTGGAATGAGAAATCAGAATTTATAGGCATTTTCAGCTATGCTTAAAATTATAGGTTATTGTTAAAATACGTATCTAATATTTCTCATGCTATTTATTTGCTATTAAGAATTTTTACCAGGTAGCTTAAGAAATATTTTAGTATCTCTTATCAGAATACATGACCTATAATGAATAACCAAACACTGGAAAACACCAGTAACATAATTAACATGTAGTGTTCAAATAACAGTATCTGTGTCTCCTAGCAGCATAAATAGTGAATTGCCAATTAAGGATTTATTTTTTGTCCAAAACTTATTTCTTTGAACACCACTCATAGGATTTGCATAAACTATACTGTCTATATAAACTTATTAATATTTATTTTAATTCAAACATAACTTGTGCTTAATAAATATTAAACTTTCATGTAAGCAGCTAGACAGCGATACATACACATTCTGACAACATGGTTAACAGCTATAAGTGGGACCAAGTTAGTTCTTGACCTTTCTTTTCCATGTAGTTTTCTTCCAGTTCCTTGAAATGCCAATCTTGATTTTTAGTTCCATGTGTCAGTGGATTCCTTAGGGCCAATAATCTTTCTAAGTTAGTTGTTAAGTTTTAATTCTCACAGGAGAATTATAATATTTTCTCCTATTTTCCCAATTTCTCAATTGATTTTTCTTGATATATGAGGTTCAGAAAAGCATAAATTTCCTAAGTAATGCCAGGAAGGAGTTCCTACATGGACACACTACTTGGGTAATATCTACTTTCTCCATCATACAGCTACATAGTGTGACATATACATTCTTAAAAATTGCTGTGATGTGCAAAATCATGCAAGAAACACCACAGGGTTTCTGTGGAAGAATGGGGCCAGGGATATAACACTCAAAAACTTCATCAGTGACATACAAAAGAGAGTTAACCAAATAAAATAGTAGCACAGTGTTATACAAAGTTAAATAATAGAAATGTATACAAATACTTCAATGAATATGACACTTTACTTTGAAAAAGACCTAGGGTCTGTTTCTGGAATTGGGCATTGGAAGAGTTACAACTTGTGAGTTATGGAAGTGATGGAAGAAAAGTGATCTGAAATAGGATGAAAGTTGTAACACCAGATGTGTGTGGGTGTGGTTCATAACACACGATAAATTCAGATAGTGAGCAGATGTTTGAAGTGCATGCATGTGTGTGTGTGTGTGTGTGTGTGTGTGTTGTGTATTCCGATGTTTGGTTCAAATAGGTACAGTTTCCTGCATTTACCTAGTGTTACTTGCCTACAAAGTCACACATAAACAAATGTGAAATTTGTGTTATGCTCAAATTGTTCCCAATTATATCAATCACATTGGAACAAATTTGAGTGTTCACAGCAAGTGTTTTAGCAGAATTGATCGTACATGTAGAGTTAACTGAAGCTGCTGAATGAAGGAATGGATCTTCAGGCTCTTCTCCATTTATTCTCAAGCTATGCTTTGGGTGGCAGAGATACATTCCTCCGGTGGAGATATTCATCCCATGGATGTGTAGTTGAGTCAAGCATGTAATCACATCAATGTCTTTGATTTCTCTTCTTTTCCTTTCCTCCCCAGTCTGAAGAAGCAGAGAGAAGTAGTTTATGTAGACAGTGGGGGGCGTGACATTGGGGTATAATTTGAAGGGATCAAAAAGTCCTGCTTACTTAAGAATAACAGTTTGGCCAGCCTCCCACAGTAGCTTGAATCACTGTTAGTGGGAGATAGGTCATTGTTTTTGTTTTTGTTTGTCTGTTTGTTTGTTTGTTTGTTTTTCTGTCAAGAGAGGTATGTGACGCTGGAATTGGGTACATTAGTACTGCCCTTAGCACTTTATGGAAGTATCTACTGTATCTCCCTAGCAGGAGAAACATACTTAATGGTAAATGTTCTTCTTTTTGTGTATTTAAAGTGCATTATATATTTTTATCCATTATGAAAAACAATATCCTATCCCCTCTGGCAACACTTCCATGAATTTCCTTATAGTCTAGGAATAGTAGGTTTGATGATGGAAGAAGAGAAGAAAATGGAGCTGATCACAAAGCGAGATTTCTTGCTGATCTCTTTACTTTATTCATGAACGTAAGGACTGAATGAAAGCATGCTTGGGGCAGCTAAACACATGGAAACTTCAGAACGATTCCTTCTGCTCTCCTGGCTGTGCTTTGCAGTAGAGCTTTACTGCCCATGATGATCTAAACTTTCCAACTGGCTATTGGCCTCAGCTGACTTTGAATACAGTATTGGTTTGGCAACTCAGCTATTGGATTTATCTTCTCAGCTCTTAAATTTGGCTTGTGCAATTTACTTGGCTAGTTGTTGAATTTCCCTCTTGACTTTAGGAACCTGCTTTCTACTAGCTTCCCAGCTTATGGATTTAATTTATGTATGGACTTGGTTTTGGTTTTGGATCATGCCTTTGACCTGAGTGAAATAACCTGCACCACAACCACAGTTATGAGCTACCTGATTACTTGATGGGGCAGGGAAAACACCCAGTTCCAGTGTTGAGGGAACAAGATTAGCTAATGGGGCCCTGTTATCAGGGATAACAAATTTGCCATAGGTGCCATAGTAAAGGACCTGGGGCAGCCTCAGAATGACATACACCATCTCCTAAGGTCACTATTACAAAACTTCTGACCCTCAACACTCCCTGAAGACTTCTTTAGCTTTTGCGCTCCATGTTGGCATTTTGGTTGGGAGTAGGAGATAGAGCAAATTTTTTATTGTGCTGTTTGGTGAGTCTACCACCTTTGCAAATATACCCTAAGGTCCATTAACCAAAACACTGTGATTCCTTTGTCTAAATCTTACTGGGACCGGATCCTTCTGGAAGATCTGAGCCATAAGGCACCTGTAAATATGGTCCAAACTACCTTGGGGTTCTGATGATTTCTCTGCTACTCCACAGACTCTTAGTCCATGAGTGACAGCTGCCACTCTGTCCCCATGACTATACTGTGTCTGCTTGTCACATTTACACACTTACAGCTCTGAGGCTCAGGAAATTGTCCAAGGCTGAGGTAGACCTATCTTGGTCAGTTAAAGTTGAATGTTATCAGGGACATTTTATAATCCAGGCTTGGGAGAAATACTTTAGGGTACTTTTGTGAGTAAACCACAACAAAAGAATGATAATGACAGTGGAATCCTGAATTTTTATAGGGCTTTACAGATTACAAAATATGTCCCTATTCATGATTGCATTTTATAAACTCTGAGGATTGGGACAAGGGGATGGTAATGCTCAGGTGACTTGGACAGTTGTAGGAAAGGGATCCAGGTTTCTTAGTCAAGTATTCTGATTCCTAGTCCAGACTTCATTCTATCACTGCATATCGTAGTAGACTATTCTACCAGATCTTAGCACCAGGTTGGAATTATAAACTGAAGACCAAGACAACTTCTGTCCTTTAATATACTCTGATATAGGACAGGTAACCCTGTGGGGCCCTTAAAACTATTTATAAACTGGCTTGTTCATTTTTTTAAAACTTATCATTCTTTTTTCCTAAGACTCACTAAATTTTAGAAGTAGGAAGAACTGTAGAGATGCATCTTAGTCTTCCCATTTTATACATAGAAAGATTGAGGCTCAAGAGATTTAAGCCAGCCTGTAAGTGGAAGGGCTGGTGATTTAACCCAATTTATGAATTCCAATCCAGCTCTTTCTCTTACTTTAATCTACCTGGGGGTTAGAAACCATCTTCACTGATTCTTTCCTCTCTATCTCCTTCACTCCATCCACATGTGGACTTAGTGTAGTCTTAAAGGGTTGGAGGCTCCTCTGGGGTCTTTCCTGGGTTAGTACCCTAGACAAGCCTAGATATTTGGATAAAAGATAGGCCAGGACAGCAAGGCCATGGGGTGGTAGCTCATGGAGTTGCCTGGTGGACCTTGCCAAAGCCTGGACCTCACACACTGGCCCCCAGGCTGTTGTTGGGCTGTGCGTGATCATGTCTACTTCCATTTATGGAAGTATTTCTTTGTTCCTTTTATTTAGACTCCACACTCACGGATCCATTGCTTATTGCCACAGTCACACTGGAGGGAACCTGCAAGACTAATTCTGGACATTCTTCTTCAGAGCTAATGTGAGCCATGGAGTCCTGGATTCTTGGGACCAGGAAACTATGGACATGGAGCAATGTTGCTACTTTATGACACCCCTTCATCTCCCTCAGGCAACCTCAACTCCCTCAGCACTTGAACATTTATGAAACTTCACAATCAGAAGAAAAATAATAATCTCCACTCTAAGTGCAGTAGCTGACACCATTCATTGAGCAGGTGTGCTGGCTGACTTTTTAGTGTTATCTCATTTAATTGTCTTAGAGGCCTCTTTTCTCAGGTGAGGAAACCGAAATTTAGAGGGGTAAGTAACTTGTTTTAGCTCTCTGCCACTCGAAGTGCTGTATTCGTGCCACTATAAAGGGTAGTGTCTGGCAGCACTGCAATTTGTGGCAGTGGAATGCTAGGTGCCATGGAGCATGCACCCAAGGGGAAGGGCATGAGGGTGGGGACCTAGGGGAAAGGTGCAGAACTGAGGGCAGCAGGAGGAGAGAGCAGATCATCACTGTCCTTCTGACTGAATTCTCTCCCATCAAAATTATCTGGCCTTTTCTTTTAGACTACCCTAATGACATTTTATGCAGGCAATGGAACTTCTTCCAGGGTCTGTGAGCTCAGGGTGCTGTAAGCATGACCTTGTCTTGTGTTACAGTAAACAGGGTTGGCTGCCCACTCTTTTCACTCTGTAGATTTTTCCCAAGACAGAATCCTAGTTCATAATGTTTTGATAGTGTCTTTACAGTTGTCTTTTTCACAATATCAATTTGCCCCTTGCCCAGGAAGGGTCTTTTCTTCATTTCTTATTCTCAGTGATCATGCCCCCATCACAAATGGACAAAGCCCCCCAGAACTTGTCTATGCATACCCATTCATGACACCATTTTGATGCACTTGACTATCAAGTGGTATGTAGAGTCCAGCCAAAATGCCTACATCAGAAGGCAAAATGGCCTGCCTTGAGTGACACATGACTCACTGCAATAGGAAGGATATTTGGCAACCTGAATTTTTGGATTGGTGAAGTGAGATGAAAAAAGTACATTTACTGTGTAATTTTGGGCAAGTTTCTTTTTTTTTTTTTTAATTTTTTTTTCAATGTTTTTTATTTATTTTTGGGACAGAGAGAGACAGAGCATGAACGGGGGAGGGGCAGAGAGAGAGGGAGACACAGAATCGGAAACAGGCTCCAGGCTCCGAGCCATCAGCCCAGAGCCTGATGCGGGGCTCGAACTCACGGACCGCGAGATCGTGACCTAGCTGAAGTCGGACGCTTAACCGACTGCGCCACCCAGGCGCCCCGTGGGCAAGTTTCTTAAACCCTGTGAGTTCCAAATAAAATATGAATAACACTTTTCCCTATTTCAAAAGAGAGTTAAAAGTACTAAATGAGGAATGCATGTCAGCTTGGCACATATTAGGTATCCAGTAAACAGAGTTCTCTTCTGATTCCCTCTCTCTCTTTGATTTCTTACAGCCCTGAAAGTAATCTTAGGAAATTCCAACTCATTTGGGAGAAGTCTTCAGTGGGGTAAGCAGCTCTGTCATAGACTTGGTGTTTCTGTGGGCCAACCTCTTCCTGCCTTCCTCAAGAGATTCTTCTGTCTTGGTTGGGAAGTACATGGGGAATCCTCAGGTTTCTATGC
The DNA here is from genome assembly GCF_023721935.1 of Panthera uncia. Taxonomy (NCBI): domain Eukaryota; kingdom Metazoa; phylum Chordata; class Mammalia; order Carnivora; family Felidae; genus Panthera; species Panthera uncia. The sequence continues at coordinate 32,241,900 of NC_064807.1, forward strand.
TGCTGCCTTGGCCCCTGGCTGTTACTTCATTGAACACAAAGCTTCCTTTCCACAGGGAGTCAGAGATACCTGGCAGTGGGAAAGCTACCAACAGCTCTGCCTCCCTTTCTCTTGCCCTCGCTGCTCTGCACCCACCCTGCCCAGTGTGAGAGCAAAGGAGCCAGGACTGCTTTGTCTAACATGAAATCAGTCTGAGGAAGCTGTTCTTTCGCTCTCAAGGAGGGGAGTGGGGGACATAACATCACAGATGTCATCAGCAGATAGTACTTATGGAAGCCCTGTCTGGCCCTGGAGTAGGATTATAGAGAAGGAAAAGGCCTCTAGCTCTGTCCTCTGGGAATAGACCTTCCCAGACAGACAATGCACAGACACATATTTTGACACCCCCTTCCTTTCTCACCTCCTGCTCTCATTCATTTCTACTTACTATCTTAGCTTCTCAGAACTGCTCCATTATCCCCTCTTCCCTTGAAACTGGAAACACTTTAGCCTGGGAAGGTGGAAGTCACACGAAGAAAACAGTGGCCCCACCTAATGCAGGTGGGATTTGGAGCAGCACTGACAAGCATTTCAGCATTTTAACAAACATGGATTGAGTACCTAGATGTGCCAGGACATTTCACATGTGTGATCTTATTTAATTCTGACAACTCTGAGACAGGCCACATTTGTCTCATTTTATAATTTTAAAGCTGAGATTTGGTTTTGTGAAACGGGTTGTCCGGTGACACCTGTCAGTGTCAGTGAGTGCCGTTGACCACACTCAGCTCTGTCTATTCCTCTACCTGGGACTTCACAACTCTCACTGGAGACTGTGAAATGTCTGAGACAGTCTCCAGAAAAAAAGAAAAAAGGTCACTATTTCCACCAACCGTATGTTTTTTATCCCTATATTTATTGTAATATAATTGGCAAATAATATTGTGTGAGTTAAAGGTGTACAATGTGATCATATGATATACATATAAAGTGAAGTGATTACCACAATAAAGTTAGCTAACACATCTGTCACCTCTTGTAGTTACCATGTTTTTGTTTATGTTTGTTTTTTTGTTTTTTGCACTGACAACATTTAAGATCTACTCTTTCTAGCAAATTTCACTTATGTATTATTTACTATAGTTGCCATGCTGTATAATAGATCCCCAGGGCTTATTCATCTTAAAACTGAGAGTTTTTACCCTTTGACCATTATCTTTACATTGCCTTCACCAGCTCTTGCCAACCCCAATCTACCACAATCTACTCTCTGTTTCTATGAATTGAATTTTTTTCATTCCACATATAAGTGATATCAAATAGTGTTTGTCTTTGTCTGACTTACTTCACTTAGCATAATGCCCTTAAAGTTCATCCATATTGTTGCAAATGGCAGGATTTCCTTCTTTCTTATGGCTGAAATATATGCATTTATATTTATTTGTATATGTGTATATATGTGAATATGTATGAATAGAAAAAAATATATGTATTCCATATCCTGGCTATTGTGTATAATGCTTCAGAGGATATGGAAATGCAGATATCATTTAGATATACAATTTCATTTCCTTTGAATATATACTCAGAACTGGGATTTCTGGGTCATATGCTAGTTCTGTTTTTAATTTTTTTAGGACTCTCTGTACTGTTTTCCATAGTGGCTGCACCAAATTACAAACCCACTAACAGTGCACAAGTGTTCCCTTTTATCAACATCCTCATCAACATTTGTTATTTCTTGTCTTTTTTTTGAAAAATATTTATTTAGGCTCTTTGCTCATTTTTATTTTTATTTAAATTTTTTTTAATGTTTCAAAAGAAGGAGAGAGAGGCAGAGCATGAGCTGGGGAGGGGCAGAGAGAGAGGGAGACACAGAATCTGAAGCAGGATCCAAGCTCTGAGCTGACAGCACAGAGTCTGACACAGGAATAGAGCACACTGACAGTGAGATCCTGACCTGAGTGGAAGTTGGACGCTTAACTGACTGGCGCCCGCCCCTCTTTGCCCATTTTTAAATCAGAGTGTTTTTGTGTTTGTGTGTGTGTGTTTTGCTATTTAATTGCATGAGTTCTTTATATATTTTGGATATTACCTCTTATCAGATCTGTGGTTGCAAATATTTTCTCCCATACTATCAGTTGCCTTTTTGTTTGGTTGATCTTTTTTTGTTGTTGTGCAGAAGCTTCTCAGTTTGAGGTGGTCCCACTTGTTTTGCTTTTGTTGCTTGTGATTTGAGCATGATATCCAAAAAATTATTGCCAAGACCAAAGTCAAGGAGCTTTCCCCTATATTTTCTTTTAGGAGATTTATAGTTTCAGGTTTCACATTTAAGTTTTTAATCCATTTTGAATTAATTTTGTAAGTAGTTTAAGATGGGGGTCCAATTCCATTCTTTTGCATGTGATTATTGATTGATTATCTAGTTTTCTCAACCCCATTTGCTGAAGAGACTATTCTTTCTCTATTGGGAATAGGGAATATTCAGTCTTGGCTCTCTTGTTCTTTGTTTTTGTTTTTGTTTTTTGTTTTTTGTTTTGATTCTTGGTTTTTGATTTTGTTCCATTGATCTATGTATCTGTTTTATGCCAATACCATGCTGTTTTGATTACTACAGCTTTGTAATAAAGTTTGAAATCAGTTTGTAATAAAGTTGAAATCAGAACTCCAACTTTGTTCTTCTTTCTCAAGATTGTTTTATCTATTTGGGTTCTTTCATGTTTCCATCTAAATTTTAGGTTTGTTTTTTCTATTTTTGTGAAAAATGACATTGGAATTTTGTTAGGGATTGCATTGAATCCATAGATTGCTTTGGATAGTTTGGATATTTTAGCAATATTAATTCTAATTCATGAACACAGGATTAATTTTTATTTATTTGTGTTTTCTTTAATCTCTTTCATCAATGGACTTAAATTTTTAATATACAGATCTTTCACCCCCCTTGTTTAGATTTATTCTCAACCATTTTGTTGTTTTGATGCTATCATATATGGGATTGTTTTCTTTATTTCTTTTTCAGATAATTCATTGTTAGTGTATAGAGTCACAAATCATTTTCTTTTTTAATGTTTATTTATTTATTTTGTGAGAGAGAGAGAGAGGGAGGGAGGGACAGAGAGAGAGAGAGAAACAGAATCTGAAATAGGCTCCATGCTGTCCATGCAGAGCCTGGTTAATCCCATAAACCATGAGATCACGACCCAAGTCAAAGAGTCAGACATTTCACCAACTAAGCCACCCAAGCACCCCAACACAAATGATTTTCGTATGTTAATTTTGTATCCTACAAGTTTGCTGAATTCATTTATTTCTTATGTGTTTTTTTTGTGTGTGAAATCTTTGGGGTTTTCTCTATATAAGATCATGGCATCTTCCAACAGAGACAATTTTACTTTCTCATTTCTGATTTAGGTGCCTTTTTCTTTCTTTTTCTTGTGTAATTGCTCTGGCTAGGACTTGTAGTATGATGTGTATAAAGCTGAAGGTACACAGGATTTTTAAAGCTGTTGTATTCTTAGTGCAGACTTCTCTCACTTGGATATCCCAATGAACTTCTTTCTCTTTGTTATTTTCTTGGCACCCTGCTTATGTTCTTGCAGTAATGGATTTATCCCAAATAAAGGGGAATCCACTGGGGTCAAGAACAAACACATACACCTGCTCCTTACCTCTCCTTTCAGCTTAGTGGCCAGCAGATCATGCCTGCTATTCAGAAGCAGACCATGTCTTAGACGCTGAAGAAAAATCAGCAGAGGAAGAAAACACTAGAAGAGGAAAAGGACTTTGTCAAACTCTCATTCTCCAGCTGATCCTCCTGCTCTGCTCCACTAACAGAGACTACTGCTATTCTGGCCTTTTGATGAGGCCAAGTTCAGTGACCATGCTGTAACCCAGCTTCACTTCAGATTCGGATAGTATTTTTCAGAGGCCACCTTTGTTACCCTTGAGAGACTTGTGAGAAAGAATGTGATTTTCTTTTCTTTTCTTTTTTCCAGCTCTCCCAGTCTCACCTGCCTTCTTTCATTTTGTCTTATTTTCATGATGGCAGTGCAGATCTTCCAACTCATGAAATTGCAGTCCAATGGCAAGAAAACATTGGGTGAGGGGGAGTCAAATGCACATGGAGATCAGGTTTATTGATTCATATTCATTCAACAAAAAGTGATTAAGTGCTTCCTATGTGCCAGGTACATAGAAGCTGGAGATACAACAGTGAGCAAAACAACTTTACTGTTGCATTGTACTGTTGCACTGGTACTTGCATTGTAGTGGGGGGTAAGATACTAAACAAATACATGTATAAAATATGTTTTAATTTTGGTTTTCCAAAAAACAGACCCTGGGAAAAGAATTTGGATTCAAGTAGTTTATTTAGGAGGTAGCCTCATGAAGCACAGTGAGGAAGTAGAGAAGTGAAGGAGAGAATTGGGGGGGGGAGGTGGTCAATAAAGGGTATATTAATGAGTGGGTTACCACTATGGGTAACTGGGGCTGAATACCACTGAGGACCATCAGGAAGTCAGTACAAAAGGCTATTCAGAGTTGTCCTTTTGAGGGACAAAATGTTGGGATATTTATTCACAAAACTCTCATCCCTCCTCATTCCTAGGATGCTAACTGCTTAGCATTTCTGGCTTGCCCTGCACATAGGCTGAATGTGCTTCTATTGCTAGAGAAAAGCAATAATGCCATTAGTTACAGAGACAAAGAAAGCCATGGCTGTAAGGGAAGTATCTGTGATGACTTCTGGGGAAGCCAAAAAGTATGATCAAGAATATAGGTGGGATATCATCAACTACTGCTGTATTAAATGGAAGTAAGTGCTACAAAAATGAATAAAGAAGAATATAGAGTAATAGTTGGGAGATGGCACTATTGAAAATTATGGGTTTAGGAAAGACATCTCTGAAGAGGCGATATTGGCATAAATACCTTCAAGAAATAAGGGAATAAGCCATGCATACATCTACAGGAAGATCATTGCAGGCAAAGGTAACAGTGAATGCAAAGACCTTAAGGCAGGAGGAAGCTTGGATCTATTTTAAAGGTAGATATAATAGGTTTGCTGATGGATTGTGTATGGGATGTAGAAGAGTGGAGTCATGAATCATTAAAGGGGTTTTGGCCAGAACATCTGATAAATGGAACTGCTATCTATTGAGATTATGCAAGTGCAAGAAGTGTATTGGGGAAGGGGAGGTATTACAGGTTTCATTTCAGACATGTTGCATTTGAGATAACTTTTAAAAATCCAAGTGAAAGTGTTGAGCTAATAGTTGTATATATTTTTCTGAATTCAGGGTAGAGATTAGTTCTGGAAGTACAGACTTGGGAGTTATCAGTACGTAGATGGTATTTAGAACCACAGGATTAAGTGAGATTATCTAGGAGTTGAGCATAGATAAAGAAAAGAGATTTGAGGCCTTAACTGTGGAGTATTTCAGTCTGTAAAGTTCAGGAAGATGAAGAGAGCCAGTGGATCTGAAACCCAAGAGAAACAGTGTTAGACCCAAGGCCAGGTGAAGACAGAGTTTCAAAAGGATTGTGTTAAATGCATGGGAGAGCTGTGCTGAGTGGGAGGTGAGTGGCTATGGAATGGATCATGTAAATGCCCATTGAAAGGAAGTGATGGGTTCCATGATATTCATGCAGTTGAGGGTCAGAAGGCATTCATGACTGAATTAGAGAAAGGCTGAGAGGACAGAATATTTGGGGGAGGGGTCTCTGAAAGCCAAAATAATGGGCTGCCCAGGTAGTTCAGAAAAGAAGAATGAAAATAAAAACTTCAAGGGGGAGATTGTGCTTCAGTGATTTTGTGCTGGGTTCATTGTACATGCTAATTGGTGCTCAGAAAATGTCTTCCTAGACATGGAGACTCAAATCCTCACTTAAGATTTAGATTAAAAAAAAAATTATATATATATATATATATATATATATATATATCAAACTAACAAAGAAACAAAAGTTATTCCTATTTGTATAAATGAAAAAATCTAAACTAATATTCTACACCTAAAAGAATGAACTTTACATATATAAACTATGCCTCAATAAACCTGACTTAAAATGTACTAATCAACTCCTGTCAGTGTTGAGGTTCCTCCCAAACCACTCCACGATCTGGCCAGTGCACATCTGGGCTGAGCTATGTATTACATGTGGGCACAGCTCTGTTCTGAATGGACTGCCCTCATTATTAAGAAAAGTTTATTATTACAGTGGCCTACAAACAAAATCTGTTTTTTTTTTCGTCCTTGTATTTTCTCATTCTAGTTCATCAAATAAGATGTTGTCTGTTGCCAATTTAATCAAATAAGATCTTTCAAGAATTGACAATGCTTTTCTGTTTCTTATAACAAACTCTTGTTTTTCTTTCAAGGTCCTCCAAAATTTGGCTTTGGCCTAACTAGCCCACATTATTTTCCCAAAATATAGGCCCTTATTTTAATCCAGTTTACCCTTCTGTGTAACAAACATGCTTCAGTGTTACTTCCCAGATTTTCTGAAATCTTCACTCAAAATATACTTCCTTTTTCTTTATCTTTTAAAATTCGATTCCTTTCCGAGAGTATAAGAGAGAGCCTAATCTTTGAATTAGAGAGGTTTATGTTTGAATTCTATCTTTACCTCAGTTTCCTCATCTGTAAAACAAAGGTAATAATACCACTCTCACAGAGTTGCTAGGAATTGATTACCTATAGGCTTTGGAATGTGATCTAGTACTGACCTCTTCCAATTTTATCTGAGAGACATTCCAAGATAGGATAGAAATTTAAAAAATTACTTTATATTTTCCTTAGGTTATTTTTAATCTTATATAGATTTATAGAGTAATTATTAACTGGACAAACAAGTTAAAAATTATACCCCAAAATTATAGTAGTTTCTTATGTCAATTTGTAAAATTCAAGTATTAACTTAAATACTATTGTATACAGGATATTAATTAGTCCCTTTAACCAAATCATATGTTTCTTGAGGACAGGGATCATCCATTTCTTTTTTGTTCTTAGCATAATATACAGTACAATGTACACGGTGATCATTCTATAGATTGGTCTGGTTCTCTTTAATTTTACTCAGACTCTCCAGAGATGGTCTAATGTCAGATATGGTGTGTGTGTATATATATAATTATTAACATTATGTATATATGCTCATAATTTATGTTACTAAATAAATTACATTGAATGAAATTACATTCTGGCTAGTGTTGTCTTGACAAATTTAAAGCACTAATTATGGTCACAATGTAGTGTAATAAAGTATGGGCTTTGAGAAGAGACTTGGGTTCAAATTCCAATCCAGGCCTTTAATGGCTGGGTGACTTTGGGCAAATTACTTGGTACCTCTGAGCTCAATCTTCTCCTTAGTTAAAAAAGGAGATAAAAACACATATGACCTCACTTGCATAGGCTAAATACAATTCCATGTGAAAGTGCTTAGCAAAGTGTCTTGAAAGTAATAGGCATAAAGTACATATTTGATTATATTCTTCCTTCTGTTTCTGTTAAACTGAAATTTTCACTTTAAACTGCAAAGATCAAAAGAAGTCATCTGTATGAAAGCACTTTGAAAACAACAGAGTTTTGAACACCTGTAAAGCATTACCATTATTATTATAAGCAAGGAAGGCAAACTCAGTACTCTACTCTCTAGAAGGACAATCTCCCTATGAGGCTGTCAGCAAAGTTGTATATCTAACTTTCTGAAGATTCCTAGGTCAGATCCTGTAACATTCCTGAGTGAGATGTGACCCATGGTTGACTGCCTATAATCTTCCTCTGGAAAACCCTCAGCCCAAGAATAAAATTCAGGAGAATAATAGAATAAATTACAATTGTCATAGCTATACTTTTATTTCTCAATATATAAGACAATGAAGTCTTTTATTTCCCTGTGTTTGCATGTTTTTTTACTTGTCCTTATTCCCATATTCATTTTTTCCCTCCTTTCCTTTGATTAGAATCAATGAGGAAAATATTGGTAAATGTTGACTTTCCTCTCCAACCCTTGGGGATGCTGGTCTACCAGAAGGGAGTCCAAAGACAAAATTCTCATTAAGTGACCTTGTTATGCTTTCTGCTGTTGTCCTCAACTTCTCTCTCATCCAAATTGTTGTAATTAAGAGAGTGGCCATTAAATGATTTCCCTTTGTCAGATGGATTATGTTTTATAATGGAGCCAAGTTCTATACTCATTATGATTCTACAGGCCAGTGCCAACAAAATGTCGGCACCTTTTCCCCGACAGCAGCTGAAACAGCAGAAGAAGGTCACTTAATGACAATTTGGGAGGAAACCTGTATAGCTTTCAGCCAATCGCCTCCTATCCTTGAATGTCAATAAGGTGTTCTTTTTCAATTTAAGGCCTCTTCTTTTTATGAAGTAGGGATTTAAAAATGTGCTGGTATCAAAGTGTTTCAGAACAAAAAACAGCCAACAAATTTCAAACTAAAGTAATGTTGAATTGACCCATGCAGACCTGAAAAATGTCCCACTCTGGGGATCCTGGTGGGTCAAGATATATGTCATCCTCATGCTGTGTTCTCATGCTGTGATTGCACTTCTGGGTCACTGTGGCCAAGCTCCCTAATGAAAAGGAAATGATCCCATCAATTGCCCAGATGTTTGGCAGAGGGTAGACTAAACATCTGGTTGATTGAATGGTTTTCTCTCTGACCAGATGTTTGGTATCAACTAAGCACTGTGTGAGTAGATCTTTTAAATGGGCATTCTCCTGAGGCCCCCAATCACATCTAGGGTATAGGAAGTTCTTCTCATATTAATACAATTTTTGATTCTGAGATGGAATCCTGCTTACTTTGCTTACTCTATAATTTCTTCATAGCCCTGTTTGATTCCCTTTTCTATAAAGACATCTTTGGCAGAGATGATAGTGGTGGTAGTAGCAATGCAAAAATGTGTTAGCATAATCACAACATTTAAGTATATTTTCATGGCATGATTCCATATTCCACAAGTTATTCTTGCATTGAGTTTTCTTTGCAGCATATATCATTTATCAGTTAGACATTCTGTATTCTAGATATAGCAGTGGAGATTTTGTGCTAGCGTGGCAATGTCCTTTCTATCATCTTTTACTTAGCCAAAGAACTCTCCTCTGTCTGAGAGAATTTTCTTAGTAGCACTGGATGAAACATTGGAGTCTGAAACAGTGGAGTTGGTAGTGTCCTATGGTGGCAAGAGCACTGGATTAGGGGTCCAGATTTGAGAACTGTGGCTAGTTCATTCATTAACTCTCTAAGTGACCTGGGTATCAGTTTAACTCTGTAGGCTTCCATTTCCTTACCCAAAAAATGATGACATACAACTGAGGTACTAACAGTCTGTAATTTGATGAAACCCAGGAGGTGATGGATGAGGTGTAATCAATTTTATAACATTGAGTTCAGTTTGCTGCTTGAAGAATAAATTCCATACAGGTAAGAAAAGAACTTGCACAATGAATTAGTGGTTCTAGTTACTTCCAAATGCTTCTAGAATGGGCAATGTATTACATATGATAGTGCCATTAATATTCTAGAAGCACATGATGAATATGGTTTGAGAGTGGACATAAGAATCATTAAAAAGGCTTGAAATGGGAAAGGTGGTTCTTATGCACTGCCATAGTGGGGATGGGGGATAGGGTCCTGGTGACTGACACTGGAGAAGGATGAAAAAGACATGGAAAGAGGATGGGAGGGCCCAGAGGAGTAACTTTACTGGTATCACAATTTTGCTAAGACCAGTTTCCCTCTTTCTCTTCAATTTTACTAGATCATAGTGTCTCAAGGTTAGAAGAATCAAAGACCATAAATGCTCTGAGCATTAATTAGGCATCAAAATAACTTAAATCAGCCATTGTTTCATCTTCTGAAACTGAAGATCACTGTGTATATCTCTGAGTCAATGAAATGTATATTCTAAAAACCCATATTTCTAAGAATAAGGGATTTTAGAGAAAATAAATAAATCTGTAGGTAATGGTTTGTGATGTTTCCAGATGAAATTTCTGAACCTTCTAGTTTTTAAGCTTTTGGAAGCAGTTTTACATTTGCAAAATGATCAACTAATTTTTCAGAATGTGGGTTGCTATTATCAGCCTTAGTTTGTTTATAAGTTGACAGAGCTATGAAAAAAAACAAACAAGCTCAACTGGTCTGTCTTTGGGTCTCCAAAAATCAGACTGTAGCCCTTTAACTTCTATGACACTAACATATACTTAATTTAAAAAATCATATTGTGAGCATTGGCTATGTTTTCATTATTCAAAACAAGTTTGTTTTCTTGTTTCTTTGTAGGAGGGTCCGAAGTTTTTTCTCACATGGGTCTGGAGTATTCTACTCAATTCTCTACTCAGATTTTCTATCTCCCCTTATCCACTCCTGATTCCTCTTACCTCCTCCAGAAAGTGTAAGGATCAGGGAGGGGGAAACATAGCTAGAGTAGAATTCCCATTCCTTGATTCAAATACTTTTTATCTTGGAAATAATGTCTCTCAGCTAAAGACCTAGATCTTCAAAGAGAGCTTCCAAGAGTGCATTTTATCAGGGCAGCCAATAACTGGGAAAGAATGGAGGGAAGATGTGGGTGTTCTCCATACCATATTCTTTACATGCAAGGTAAGTTCTCATCAGCCTGTGGTGGGCTACAGGCAGTTGTACCTGGAGTCCTGGGGCCAAGATGACTTCCCAGATGTCCTCCTGGTCTTGTGGTTCCTCAGAAGTCCCCTAGAACTACTCAAACATATGTGACATAAAGTCCATATGGTTTCAATTTCCTTTACGACATGACTATTTTTGCTTTGTTTGTTCTCAGACCTGCCTTACTCAAAATTCCTGCTCTGTTGAGCCCCTTCTGCCACAGAATTAGGGGTGGGATGAGGTTAAAAAAACACTGAAATGGAAGAGAGCTCAACCAGCTCATTCTGTATAATAAAATCCATTCTACTGTGGTCCTAATTTCATCAAGTAATACAAGTCAACATTGAACATTAATGAGAGAAGGTTTCCAATTAGATAGTCTGACACTAGCCCTGATTCTCAGTCACCTTCAATTGTCAGCGATAAAAAAAGGACAGTTCAATATGATATGGATCATTCACTCCAAATCTCCACAACTCATTTATGACAAACACAACTAACAGAGCATGGGGAACTGCAGAATTGTTTTTCATTATCCTGGCACACTGGCTTCCAACTACAGCTGTAATGATCTTCAGTGGTTTTCCATACCACTTTGTTAATGAATTGTCTGAGATGTGATGGTAACCAGAATTCTGACTGAGAATCTCAGTAATCCTTTTGTTTGGGAAAAAAAAAAAAAAAAAGAGTTTCCAGAAGAAGAAAAAGGGAAAAAAATTATTTAAAAAGAAGTTTTTTGTTTTCATAAGTGACATGGGTTGTGTTGGGAGATAGGGTGTCATTCCAGAAGTATTTGGGGAGGAAGAAGAAGTGGGAGTATCCAGAAGCTCTGGAACATTAACCCACAGAGAACCTTAGAGGTGACCACATAACCAAATCACATGGTTTAAAATAATGGGATAATCTAGGGTTTTATGAAGGTTAGTGCCAGAGCCTACATAATTCCAATATGGTAAATAGGGCCTAACCACTAAGATTTCTGGGAAATAATGCTATTTAAAGACAGTTGAATGTCAATATTTCAGGTAGTATAGTCAGGATCCTTCCAGTGTCTGGGGATGTGGGACCAGATCCCCAAGATCTGGAGATACAAAGACTAGGATGGTTAAACTTCAGCCAACCAAGCAGTCTAGAATTTATTTATTCATTTATTCACTTAACAAATACTTACTGAACACTCACTCCAAGTCAGGTATGGTCCTCCATAGGTACAGATGGTGAGAAATATAGACACTGTCCAGGGACCAGCAGCCAGAGTTGGAACTCTAGGCAAGACAGACAGAAAAAAAAGCCTTTCAAGTTTGAACATGCAGGGACTTCAGTATACTTAATTATTTTATTTCTTCATTTAGCATATTGTTAGTTCTCAATTTTATTATTTTTATTACCACAATAATTACACCAGCCACATTTCAATATCAAACCTCATGGGTACCAATAGGCAGGGAAGAACAATAGCTGACCACAGAATCAGGATCCAGAAGGGCATAGGTATTGAGAACAAGATAAGGCAGACACAGGAGAAGCAGGCATCTCATATTAGTGACCATGGAAAAGCTATAAACTGGAACCTAGGCTAACAAACTAGGTAACATATGTAAAATACCAGCAAAGAGGCAATGAGAGTGATACAACCTTTGACTTAGCCAGGGTGTTTCTTACGTGCTCTCTGCTGGTGCAAGGCTAGTCCTACTTGATTCTTCATGTGGGAGCAAGTGAGTGGGTGACGCTGAATAAAAACAGGACATACCTACTTACTCCCTCACAAAGCTGCTATGTTTAATTATCTCATTTATTTGAGAAGCAGCTTTATAATGTCAATTTGGATCTCCTCTTATGTGGTTGAGTTAGCAAATGCATCTCTAGGGCCCTGCACTGAGCAGAGAAGTTATAAACACTCATAGAGTCCATTATTCTTACCACACATAGCTCCACAGCCTTAACCTTCAAAATTAATGAAAACCAAAGCAATGTAAGCAACGTTGTGTAGTTCCAAGATTGCAGAAATGAAAGCTGGAAAGGCCCTTTGAGGTCAGGGGCTCCAGCCCCTACACACACATGGAACATTACTTCCTTTGTCACTGGCTTAGGTATTTTAAGTCCAATGAGATTTTAAATATCCCAAATGATAGATTCCACTTCTGATCTTGGAGGAGAAATCTAGGAAATAATAAATCTCACTTTTAAGTATTTCCTTATGTTTAACTCTTATTTTTCCCTCTCTTCATTGGGTTTTATTAATCTAAGAGTGTTAGCTTTCTCCCCCTTGCTTTTAAAATATTTTTGCTTCCTGTATAGCATTTGTACCCTTCAAATATTTATAGACTTCCTTGTATTTCCTCAGTCATTAGCCAAGTCATGCATATTTAGCACTTTTAATCTTCTAGACTCTCTTCATAAATCAATGCCCACATTGCTGGTGTCATTTTCGCTCCTCTGCCTATTTGATCTATATCTTTCTGATTCAGAGGTGTTCAAACTGCATTCATTTATTCCATTGCAAGTGTCACTATTATTGCAAATACCTTAGTGAAAATCTTTCTTTCTCATCTAACATTAAAGGCAGCCCTTAACTCTTACTGCAAAATTTTGTAACCAACCTGGATCTATTTAATCATCCTTTCCTTTCAAGACGTTCTAGGAAACAAGAGAATTTGGTGAAAAGATCAATCATTTATCTTTGGGTTCAAGTGCTTGCTTTGCAACTAATTAACTCCATTATCTTAGAGAAAGTAACTTTCTGTCTTTAAGTCTTAGTTTCCCAATACGTAAAAGAGGGGATTAGATTTGGTGATTGTAAGGAGAAATCAAGTTTTGAAATTCTGTGCCGGTATTGAATTCATGAATTAAATAATCTTGTAGAAATTACTTCCCCACCTTAATGTCTAATCTTCTCTCCTGAAACAGAAATTATAATTCTTTTCTTGTTTACCACACCAAGTCGTTTTGAGGATCATGTATATGAAAGTGCTTTCAAAATCATAAAGTGCCAATCAAACAGATGACTTTATTATTGTTATTTTTAATAGTAGCAGAAGCATCACTGTGACAATTACAAGTATCCTTAATACCTGTATTACTCCAAAATGTGATAGCCTGTTCATGGTCCTTAGGCTGAAAGTCATTCTTTCTGTTGCTAGTGGCTTTACTCAGGGCCTTGATTCATGGGGCACCGTTATATAATATCAAACTTTTCCAGGCATAGGATGGTTTTGCAGTTTCTTTAGCTGTTGGTGATGACAAATATGTTTTTATCTTCCTAACCCATGTGTCTTGCTTTTATGGTTAAGTTTATTTTGCTTCATCTGATCACTGATATTTTAGATTATTTCTCCTAGGGAAATATCTTGCATTTCCCTCTTAAATTAGAACTCAATATATCTTTGCCAAAGAGTCTGCATTACTTATTTGTCCTCGGTGGTGTTCTACCACCTCCTAAAAAATATCAGCTTAAAATTTCATCAGTGTGCTATTTACTTCTTCTTTAAGATCACTAATGGAATTGATTAAAGGGTTAGAAAAAAAAATAACTCTGAAGGTCCAAAGATCCAGTAATACTAATCTAAATGAGACAACACTAAGTGGTACCTTTAAAAAAGTCGACGTTAAACTGAGAAGCAGCATGCTAGAGTGGAAAAATAAACTAAGTAGGATTAAAACCCGGATCTTTCAACTCCAAATTCTGTAACCTTTCTTTGTTGCCATGTCTCCTTCTTTATTATGGTTCCAATATGCATACTTCTATGGCATTCATCTATAATTGTCTTTGGTAGCTTTTAAACAGTTGACTATTGCAGTGAGTTTTGCACCTGAAAACCAAGTATACTTGGGTCAGTAATATCTTAACCCAAGAGGAATAATGGCAGACCCTCCAGTATGGTGGCAAGTCTGGACAAAGGGGCTCTTTGGTAGGAGGTTTTCCCCAAATAACATTCTAAATAATTTCACAAATAATGTTGACAAGACAATTTCCATTATATCTACACACACATAAGATTGGTTCTTGAAGTGGTGCTTATTAAATGAGAACTTTCCCAGAGGTTACAATGCCTTAAATGATTAATAATCATGAGAAGAGTACTACATACATTTATTGATACCCTTTCTACTCTATTTCTGCTCATGTGTTCAATATATTTCATAAAAAAAATATGTTGGCCCCCTTGAATATATGTGTCTAGTGAGAACCCAGATTTGAAAAAGGAAACAAAAGGATTATCCTAAGAAGGGACTAGAGCTTTGAAAAGTGTAAATCTTGAGTCTTGGAATACAAGTTAGAAATCCTGGTTTCCCTTCCTGTTCTCTACTTTTTTAACTCTGTTTCTCTGGACAAGCCATTTTGCCACTCTGAAGTTCAGTTCTTAGTGTGTAAAGTGAAATATCAATGCCTGCCTGGACTGCATCATAAACAATGTGTTGAAAGTTAGATGGAATTATTATAAAATGCTAAGCCAATGAGGTAGCCATCATCATTATTTCCATGTAGAAAAGTTAGGAGGAAATGAGTAACTTAGTATACTGCCAATTAAAATGAAAAATAAACCAAAATAAAATATGTTTAATATGCACTTTGGACAAAAGATAGTGGATTTTTAATTCCAACAACCAAGAACTGAGCATTCTGGAGAGCTGGTCAAGGGCTTATTAGGAAAGTGAAGAATGCCAAAGTAACCCTTCTCTAAGTTATTTGATACAGCTAAATCTACCCATGGTGAATATATTCTAGGAAGTTTGAATTAGAGTATGTTTCCTTACTAGGTCTGAGTGAAAACAGTTCGTTAAATGGTGATTGTTAACAGTGGGACTCTATCTAGGCAAAGTAGCAATTGTATATAACTATTCAGCTCATCAAATTTTGCTCAAATGGTATATATGCTGTCAGCATTTATGTATGCTGTTAAAGTAATAAATAAGTACATAATAGCTTATATTAATTGATCATTTCATGTGTTCTATGCTAGGTGATTTGTTGCAATCAGTCATTTAATCCGCACAATAATCCTATGATCCATTCTCTGTTATAACTCCCATGTTTCAAAAGAGAAAATGGAAGCACAAAGAAGTTAAGTAATATATCCAAGGTCACACAGACATTAAGTGGTGAAGCCAGGATCTATATCCAAGTCAGACTGAATGCAGAGCCACTAAATAGTGATATATCTGAGTTTTGTGGGTCATAAAACTTATATAATTGGAGAACCCTCTTTAAGAAAAAGAATACGAAAATTGCTTGGAAATGTTGTTTAGCCTCATTAGATTGACAGTAAATCTAGGTTGCTCTGTTGTGTACACTATTTTGATTGAGGAAAATTTTGAGAGAAATAAGCATATTAACATCATTTGCTTTATTTATCCACAAACTTCTGCCTATGTGAATAATTAACAACTGAAATTCCATGTAACGATAGTTAATATCTAAGATTTTTGTGTCACAATTCAGAAAGCTACTAATATCCACTTAGTGGCAACTACCAGAAATTACAGCTTAGTCCTAGAAGGTAGTAAAAGCTTTTATAGGGTGTGTTTTCAGATCACAGAAGGTTTTAGTAGGAAGAAGCTTTAAAGATTAAAGGAAAACACCTCAACTTTGGGATAGAATGAGAAGCCCAAGAGGAGGTACTGCAGAGAATTGGTTAATAATGTGGGTCTTAGAATCCACCTGCCTGGATCATGGAATCATACAGCCAAATGTCTCCACTTCCT
Organism: Panthera uncia; assembly: GCF_023721935.1. NCBI lineage: Eukaryota > Metazoa > Chordata > Mammalia > Carnivora > Felidae > Panthera > Panthera uncia. The sequence goes on from NC_064807.1 coordinate 32,258,236, forward strand.
TTGTGACTTTGTGCAAGTCATTTGGCCTCTCTGACCCTCAGTTTTCTTACCTGTGAAATGATGATGATAAATGCCCACTTTAAAGGGAAGTAAGGATTAAATGAGATAATAAATGAAGAATTCTTACCATAACATCTAACAGATGAAAACAGAAGCAGAAATACAAGCTAATGATAATTGTTGTTAAAGTAGAACTTGTTCAAAGTCACACAGATGTTACTGGCAGAATTGAGGCTAGAGTCAAGATCTCTTGATTTTTGATCAAATGGTCTTTCCAATCCTCTAAACAGTTTCTTTACCAAAATGAATGTAATGATAGAAATGATACAATCATAATTTCAGGAAATCCAGTCATTTCTAGGAGATGGGGATGGTAAATGGGAACAAAATGTCTACTCTTTGGGTTCCCCAAGTGAATAGCTAAGCATTTTAAGAGTGAGCCTATGCAACTTAATGAGGTGTTATTGTTACCTGGCAAGGCTGTTGGTAGAAATTTAGTTCCCATATAGTCCAAGCACTTCTTGAGAATGGGAACTTATTGGTCTCAGAGGGAGAAACTTCTTTCTGTGGGAAATTCTGTATTCAGGGCCCTGGATCTCCATTTTTCTTTCATTCTCACTACTGAATCACATGTCAGGAAAGCCTGATTAGAAAGTGAACAGCAAAGTATGGTTAGAAAGTAACAAGCCAATTTCATGTGGAGTTTTGCTGGACTGGCCTTGCAAATCTCTGGATGAATCCTCACCGTGCATCTGACATTAAGCTGGGGACTCAGACATCTTTTGTGTTATTTTCATAGATGACACCTCTAAAAGGACAGACATACATAATCTCTAGGTCATTTTTCTCAATGATCCAAACAGGTTACATTTTAATGACGGAATTTTGATACTGAACAAATGTTTTCATAAGAAACATTCATAAGAGCTTAATTTTTCTTCATCTTTAAATGGGATAAAGATTCTTACTTCACAGAGGTTAGTTGTCATTGAACCAGAGAGCATAGTGTCTGACACATGAGAGGTTTCAGTAAATTCTAATTCTTATTTTTATTACTTTGTACTCTCATACAGCATTTTGGGGTTAATAGGTGTTCTTCAAAGTATAAACTTAGTGGTTAAATAAGTTTGAGGAATGCTTCCTTGAACAAAGTAAAACAGATTTCTATGCTATAGCATTTCTCAAAATCTTTGTGTTAAAATGCATTATGAACCTCTAAGAGGGAAGGAAGTACAGCATGTTGGGCTTCTCAAACTCAATTTCCACATGACTATACC